>NC_068998.1:55492482-55493887 GCF_001194135.2 Octopus bimaculoides
GAGAAATATCGAAAACTACCCTTGAACTTTAGAGAGCAGAAGAAAGTTAAGAGGTTTCCTTCGCAGTTTAAAACAAATAACACTGGAAAATCATTAATATTTTCTTCAAAGGGTAACAATAACACAAAGAAATATCGAAAACTACCCATGAACTTTAGAGAGCAGAAGAAAGTTAAGAGGTTTCCTTCGCAGTTTAAAAGAAATAACACTGGAAAATCATTAATATTTTCTTCAAAGGGTAACAATAACACAGAGAAATATCGAAAACCAGCCTTGAAGCTTGGAGAGCAGAATAATATATGGAAAGTTAAAGAGCTTCCTTCACAGTTTAAAAGGAATAATACTGGAAAAGCATTAATGTTTCCTTCAAAGGTTAATTATTATATGAAGAAATCTCAAAAATCGCCTTTGAAATTCAGAGAGTTCAATAAATGGAAGTTCAATGTATTTTCTTCAAAGCTTGGTATGAATAAAACAGGGAAATCTCTAAAATTCCCTTCAAAAGTTAAACAAGATATTTTATATCATAAGTAATATTGATATTTTCTTCAAAGTTTGTACAGAATAGCTAGAAGGATATATCACTCCAAGCAGTGAAAAATTCAACTTTTTCTTCAGAGAATTTTCATATTTTCCTATCATAGCTTTCACAATTTGGAAAGAACATAAAAATTCTTGGGGTTTTTCATCAATCCATGGTCAAACAAAACATTCTACACAATGCTTCAAGCGAACTACACTACTCTCCTATTCTACTTAATAGTTACAATGCAAAATATTTTAACTCTCTTAATTCACGAGGAAAACAAATTTGATATCAATTTCTATGGTAAAATCTTTTGATTTATTATTATTATTATTATTATTGCATTAACAGCAATAGTAGTTTTCTTTAGATGCAAGAGGGACTTTTGCAGGATAGAGAAAGTCAATTTCATTTTCCCACATATATGATTGATCTTTGTCTTAATGATCTCAGCAGATAAAAAGAAAAGTCAACTCAGAACGGTAGAATAGTGAAATGAATACTGGAAGAATATTAATTGACCTTTGAAGGAAACTTTTCGTATGCAGAAGAAAAAATTTTAATTTCTTATAGCTCAATGAATGCATGTTCATCTTAATATATAAATCTGAAATTGTGTGTTTGTGTGAAGCCTTTTTGAATGTTTATAGAAATCCACATTTTCCACTTTTTCGTAAAATATTTTACATCAATGGAATTTTCTCGATCTGAACTTTCCAGTGCAGTAATTAGATTTTAAAAATTCCGTTTACTTTGTGTGATTTAAGGGAGATTTGGCTGTTGTTTCTAGCAACTTTTATATTTCATCCTTGCTACCTGGAACGCCATTCTTACACATGCGCTCAACATAAAAATATAGAGAGTAAGAGTAAAAGAGGG
>NC_068998.1:55495073-55505832 GCF_001194135.2 Octopus bimaculoides
AGGGATTACCCTCCTATGTATAATCAGGGCAGCGCAAAAAGTTGTTTTGCACAAGCATTTCTATAGCCAATTACACGGATGAAATAATTTTACGCAAAACAGCCTTCAGACTTTCCCTATTAATTTCATCGTCTTTTGAATTATGAACATATTTACATCATAAGGGTTTTTTCGTTGTAAGGCTTTCTTTTTTAGTTGATTTTCAGCTAGCAAGACTTATCGTAGATGGCATAATAAGTCACACCCGGACAAGGTCGGGTTATACTGCTAGTATTTTGATAAAACTGAAAAAATTAAGTTTCTTTACAAAGATTTCTTCTTCAGTTTTAAAGAAAATATATCGAGCAATCTCATCTATTTCTCTTCAAACTGAAATCACAAGGAATAAGATATCAGAAAGAAATGAAAAATGATATGAGCTTGTATAAGGACTAGGGGAAAATATTTATTACTGGACACTTTTCTTGTTAAAAGAATAAAACCAGATACATAAGTTTTGACATTGACAAGCTAATAAACATGTTCTCTACTTCCATGAAAAAGTTAAAATAGTAGGTACCTATAAATTATAGGCTCTATAAATTAGTTACTCTTTATATAAAATATATTGACACATAACGCTGTAATTTATCAACTACATTAAAAAGGAACAGCAAACTCTAGAAACATTCCAACTAAATTGCTGATCCAACATACAAATGAGTTGTTGTCACTAATTTGTATTTTCTTGTTGACATTTGCAAATTCTAATTGTGTTCTTTGTTTGGACAACAAATGAAATTTGAAATATATTCAAAATGAGAATTATAACATCAAAATTCATTCTTAATGGATAAAAACAACTTTTCAAGACCACATGGGTTACATAAGGATAAATGACAGAATGGATTATATGACAACCAGCTTGTGATTGCCAAAGTATGGATTATAAGATAAGTAACGTATGGAATTTATGGTCATCATAATGTGGAAGATGTGACTTTTAAAAAAAAACTTTAACTTTTTTGGATATTAATTAAAAAGCTGTTACAAATAAAGTTTTAAAAAAATCTTCTGCTATTTTCATTTGGGGATAATAATTACTCATATGTATTCTTGGGATATATATGATGTTGTCTCCAGTATATATGGTGATGATACACACACACAAAATTTGTATAAATTATATATATGTATATATATGCTGGCCAAAATAAGTTTAAGACTGATGATGACAGTTGTATTCCTTCATTAATATATTTTTAACAAAATTGTATAAAATTATTTACTTTTTACAGTTTATGTAGAACTTTTTTCTCTTTCAAATGATACAGGCATTATATATCTTTCTACAATTTCAATAATTTTAATGCGCAATTAATTCAAATGATTAAAAATTGTTGGCAAAATAAGTTTAAGACCGGACCAAGATTATGCAAATTAATAAACCAAATGGGTGGTCATATGGCTGGTCATACTGCACTGTTTTGTTTAATAATCGCACATTGTTACACATTAATTTGCTATGGGAAAGAGCATCATAGTACCAGCCCAGTTTCTAGATCAAAGATCATGTTGCTTCATCAGCAAAATGTGTTCTTCATGAACATTAGCAAGCAATTAAGATGCAGCAAAATGGCTTGCGTTCCAGATTGGCAAAGAACAGGCGCTCCGAGAAAAACAACAGTGCAGCTGGATTGGCAAAGCCATAGGCTCTCTGAAGGTAACTGAATGCTAACAGCAGTGGACATTTGCAAGTAATTATCTGATGAAACTGACATCAGCTTTATACCACAAATTGATAGAAACTGCTTAAAAGAATTTGGGCTGTTTGGCTGGATCACTCGAAAGAAACCGATAATTTCTGAGATGAACAGGTGGAAGCAAATCAAGTTTGCTAAAAGCCATATTGAATGGACGGACAAAGACTGGTCAAAAGTTCTTTGGGGTGACGAATCACGCTTCTGCATCTTTGGATCAGATGGAAAGACTTATGTTAGACGCCATCCAACTAAAGAATTCCATCCTAAGCATGTCAAGAAAACGGTGCAAGCAGGAGGTGGGGTGGGGTGGGGGAATGATGTAGGCCGCATTCAGCAGCTTAGGTGTCGGTTCAATTGTTAAAGTTGATGGCAGACTGAACAATGTTGGCTATCTGCAATTAGTAAATGAAAATGTGCTGCCATATTTAAATAATCAGATACCACTGGGATCTATTTTTCAGCAAGACAATTGCCCTGTTCATAAGGTGAGGAAAGTTTTGCAATATTTTCACTGCAGTAATATGGTGGTTATTGAGTGGCCTCCACAGAATCTGAAAGAAAATTTATGGAATTATGTTTCTAAAAGAGTTCATGCTAAAAAAAACCAACAAATTTGTCCCAATTATATAATTTTATTGAAGAAATATGGCAGAATATTCCAAGTAATTTTTGTGCTCATTTGTCAAACTCCATGTCCCATTGTTGTAAGGCCATAATTGAAAATAATAGCTATGGAACGAGATACAAATAATAAATTTTTGTTCGTTGATCATTTGTGCCATAAATTTTCAATTTAAGCAAAATATTTTAATCATTTGAATTAATTACACATTAAAGTTATTCAGATTGTACAAAGACATATAAGACATTCGAAAGAGAAAAAAGTTCTACATAAACTGTAAAAAGTAAAATAATTTTATACAGTTTTGTGAAAAATAAATTAACGAAGGAAAAGAACTGTCATCATCGGTCTTAGACTTATTTTGGCCAGTGTATTTTCTTTTTTTTTTTACTCGTTTCAGTCTTTCAACTGCAGCCATGCTGGAGCACTGCCTTTAGTTGAACAAATGAACCGCAGGACTTATTCTTTGTAAGCCTAGTACTTATTCTATCAGTCTCTTTTGCTGAACTGCTATGTTTAGGGGACATAAACACACCAACATCAGTTGTCAAACGATGGTAGTGGGGACAAACACTGACACACAAATTCATACATCTCTCTCTCTCTCTTTCTCTCTCTCTCTCTCTCTTTCTCTCTCTCTCTCTATCTATCTATCTATCTATATACATACAACAAGCTTTCAGTTTCCATCTTCCAAATCCACTCACAAGGCTTTGGCTGGCCTGAGGCTATAGTAGGAGACACTTGCCAAGGTACCATGCAGTGGAACTGAACTTGGAACAATGTGGTTGGGAAGCCAACTTCTTACCACACAGCCACTCTTGTGCCTATACATACATACATACATACATACATACATACATACATACATACATACATACACACACACACAGACAAAACACAAACCCCTTCAGGTAGATGGCCCTGCTCGATCTGTAGAAAAGGCGTAGGTAGAAACTCTATAAGCTGTACCCAGTGTCAGCTATGGACACATAAGGGGTGCAGCAATATCAAAGGAAGACTAACTAGGAAGTTTAGTTTTTGTATGTGGCAGATGTTCAGGAGCAATAAACACTGAAAATGTGCAGAAAGCAACTTCTGCCACATTCCAAGGAGAAAAACTAGAGGTAGTTGATAGCTTCTGCTATCTAGGTGACCAAGTTAGTAGTGGGGGAGGCTGCACTGAAAATGTAGCTGCTAGAATAAGAATAGCCTGGGCAAAGTTCAGAGAGCTCTTACCTCTGCTGGTGACAAAGGGCCTCTCGCTCAGAGTAAAAGGCAGACTGTATGACGCATGTGTATGAACAGCCATGCTACATGGCAGTGAAACATAGGCCTTGACTGCTGAGGACATGCGTAAGCTCACAAGGAATGAAGCTAGTATGCTCTGATGGATGTGTAATGTCAGTGTGCATACTCAACAGAGTGTAAGTATCTTGAAAGAAAAGTTGGACCTAAGAAGCATCAGTTGTGGTGTGCAAGAGAGACGATTGCACTGGTTTGGTCATGTGGCAAGAATGGATGAGGATAGCTGTGTGAAAAAATGCCACACCCTAGCAGTTGAGGGAACCTGTGGAAGTGGTAGACCCAGAAAGAACTGGGATGAGGTGGTGAAGCACAACCTTCGAACATTAAGCCTTACCGAGGCAGTGACTTCTGACCGAGACCTTTGGAAATATGCTGTGCGTGAGAAGACCTGGCAAGACAAGTGAGTCCATAATCTGAGGCCTCTGCCAGAGGTGTAGCCAGCCCACTTCTGTGTACCTTTCCTTCATGGACACTAAACCCCACTTCCGAAGACCAGTTGATTATTGGGGTCGACTAAAAAAAAAATCAATCTCTACTCTCTCCTGACCTGTCTTTCTGACATTTTCTCTTGTCAGAAAATGTTAGAAAGACAGGTCAGTTATTCCTCTACAAGTTTTTGTAAATTCTTAAATATATCTCCTTCTGTGTATATATATATATATATATATATATATATACTACCAAACAAACATGATTTTTATTGAACTCAAAATACTTTTTGGAATCCTGTTCTGATTACTTTCTTGTAAACTGTTTTTAACATTTTCTTATTATTATCAAAGAATATATTTTAATACTTTTGTGATAACCAGTACTTAACACAGCAAAGGATCATACAAAGCTTTACATTTTACTTTTGACAATCTTTTTCTAAAAAAGTGAAACTGGTCAAGTGAATAAATATCTTTAAAATTGCATTTTCAAACCTTCTTTCATATATATATATATATATATATATATATATATATATATATATATATATATATATATATATATATATATGTTGATATATATGTATATGTGTGTATCTTTGTGCCTGTGTTTGTTACCCCACCATTGCTTGACAACCAATGTTGGTGTGTTTACATCAACATAACTTAGCGGTTCTTCAAGGGTGGTCAATACAATAAGTACTAGGCTTACAAAGAATAAGTCCTTGTGGGATCGATTTCTTAGATTAAAATCGTTTAAGGTTGTACTCCAGTATGGCTGCAGTCAAATGACTGAAACAAGTAAAAATAATAAATGAATATATGTATGTATGTATGTATGTATTGGCTCTGAGGCTGGTTGGTTGGGTGGTGTGTGTTACCTTACATGAGAGCATTAACTGAATACCTCTTTCCTGGAGTTTAAAATGGTCCCTGGATCAAGTGAGTTTTTTAGGATCCTGGTTCTCTCTGCCAAGCAACACTTACATTGTTTGCTCCTGTTTATATAAGTTCCCAGTTGCTAAAGGAGCTTTCATTTAATTATGTAGGGGTTTCTTTCTCTTTTAAGTACAATATGTGGCTGATCAGGGATGTGATGTTGTGCCTTTCCGGTATCTTAAAAGAGGACCTACGGTTATTCAGATGTTGCTTAAAAGGGCCCCTGGTTGAACCAATATATTTCTGTGTCTGTGCACTGAATGTGATATCACTACTAATGTTTCTTTCATTAACTCCAGGTCTGGTGTCACTGTTGTTGTCGATACTGTTGTTCCTGGACCTGATCCTGGTGGTTTCACTGTCGCTGGCATTGTCACCATTTCTGGTTGCAATGTCGGTGTTGTTTCTGCTGTCATAACTGTTGGTATTGTTCTTCTGCTTCTTGATGTGTTGCTTCTGCCACTGTCATGAATGCTATCAATGTTGTCACCATTGCTGCTGTTGTTGCTCTGACTCCCAATGTTGGTCAGCACCACAGCCTCATACATAACCCCCTTCATTTCGCATCGACCCTCTACTGGGTAGTCATTGTACTCCCTACATGAGCATCGTGCCTCTGCTCACAGCTTAAAGGTGCTCTCTAAAATTTGGGTGCGCAACTAAAAGTTATGTCTCTCAAACAAACGTCTGTATGTGTGTGACAGTGTGAAGTGTTTGTCCACCAATCTAAGGAAAATTCTTCCCATGCCAATCTTAATGTTGGGAGAAAAGGGTGGAGTGAACCAAATGACAGTGGTGTTTCCTTTCATGTGTGCCAGGGCTTGGCATATAGATGCAGTCCTTAAACTCACTGGATGCCAGAGCCTCACTGTAATTGGAGGCTGTGACATCAAAAATAACCTGATTTGTGGACAGGTACAAGATTTTTCTACTGACACCCTTCACTAGGTTCCTGAACATGTTAGACAGGTGGCAAGAGACTGTGTTGATATAGGACAATCTCTTGTTTGGTTTGTAGTAGGACCTGTCTAGGTCTAACATAATATCTAAAAAGTTTACAGTGGTGAGGTGGGTATTAATTATTATCTTGAGCCCCATGGAACTAAGGGTGCTAATTAGGTCCTTTCTAATCCTATCAAAGGTATACCTATTAGTTCCTCTAGAGAGAGCCATTGCGTTATCTCTGTACAGGTCAAAGAGGACTGATGAGAACCTCTTCTTTAAGGTGTTCTTGTATATACAGTCCTATAAAATTGCAGATATCCGTGCTGTCTCCAGCTCCCGTCACCAAATGAGAGGAGCCTACTGGGTCAGTTTGTTTGACCCAGGTCAAACATTTATTAAACAGCAATATTTTCCTGGCATGCATAATTACATCAATGAAAGCAAGTGCCTTGACCAGTAGCCCTTTCAAAATAGATGGGTAAAAAGCGATTGAGTTGGGTGAACCTTTTCCTGCCTCTACTCTGGTTGCATTTAAACCATGAAATCACTTCGTTAGTATTATGCCCTAAGGTGAGATTGGAAGCCCCTCCTCCCCCACTGCCTTATGTTGTTGATGATTTTTCTTGGTTTGTGTTTGCTTGCCAAACCAATCTCCAATTTGGCCAAGTGGATCAGGTGGCACTTGGGGTTAGAAGCAAAGTTTGGTCCTTGATGGTGATAAAGGCATTCCTTCTATCCTATTGCCTTCAGCTATACTGTTGTATTGTAGCTAAGTGTCTAATTTCTCGTTCTTGACATGAGTTCTTGTTGCAGTCAGCTGATTTTATTGTGTGCAGCAGTGTGTGACATACTGATTCTCAACCTCTCCTTAGGATAATATACATAGCCACACAGACAGTTTATCCTATATTTGTGTCATATTTTGTTTCTTATTCTTGTTTCTTATTCTTGTTACCATGATGATTTATGCTCTAAATATTTTATGTTAAATCAGAGCTATTTTTAGTAAATGGCACTGAACACTCTGAATGGAACTTCAGCTTTCTAACAACTTCTTTGTTATTGAGCCATCCAGATCAATCTATTCAACATTAAAAATAGAGTATTTATTAATTGAAGCTGCTTTTGTCTACAATTCATTTATTTATTCAATGTTTACCTGAATTTTCTATATCATCAGACAGACAGACATATAGATAAATAGAGGGATGGATAGATAGTATATGAAGATAGATTAGACAGACAGACAGACAAATAGAAAGATAGAATAGAAAGATAGGTCAGACAGACAGATAGATAGAAAGATAGATTAGACAGACAGACAGATGGATAAAAAAAAACCCCCAGAAAGATTAGATTGATAGATAGATGTGTCCATTCAAATTTTTAACATGTATTCTTGAGTACTTTATCTTATTTCATGCATACCAGGTGGGGCTGGTATGCATGGGCGACTGCTGTCATTCTTTCAGTTTTAATTCTAATGTGAACAACATTACGCATCGGAAACTTTCCATCTTTAGGGCCACCACAGCAGAATGGTGTGTCAGTGGATGTGTTGACTGACATAACGAATGTCAGGAAGTGAAACTCTTGATAAAAAACAATAAGGTGACAGGTCCAAGGTATATAAAAATACACATTTACTGTTCAATTAGCAGTTCATGCATATGCTCCTCTTTGGTTAATTTATACTGCATACAAAAATAAAAACATACTACATACATACAACTGCTTACAAAAATAGGGATTAATGTATAATTTTTTTCTATGTTCATAATTTTTTGTTTACAATATTATAAAAAATATGCCACCAAAGAAAAGACATAATCTGTCCAGAAACAAGTACAAAGCAAGGATGATTGTAGAAAATTGAAGAGAGAAGCAAGATGAGATTTTCTCAAGATCAGCAAAGGGATGCTGCTGGACATTAGACAGAGTCTGAAGAGAGAATGGAGATGAGACTTTCCCAAGATCAGCAAATGCATGCTGCAGCACTTAATGCTGGATCATTAAATCAATGTTTTAATGATTAGACAGAGGCCCAATAGAATAGCTCTTAGAAACAAACTATGTACAAATTCGTTCTTCACAACTCATGGAGCTGTTTTCTGATATGATCCATCCCATTCTTATAAAAATGATAATTCTGTCCAAATTGTCATTTCTGCAAAGCTTTAAAATTTTTCAAATGAAACAAATGGTATGTGCTGCTCAGGCGGTCAGGTAAGATTGCCAGCACTACCAGCTCCTCCTCAACCTCTTATGGATCTTCTGGAAGGCACTTCCATCCAGTCAAAGGATTTTCTGAACAATATCAGACAAGACAAATCTGCATTTCAAATGACATTGTTTACTGCATCTAAGAAGATACTTAAACATGAATTTACGCCGATGTCAAAGTTCAAGGGCAAGTCTATCACCTCATTGGTTCCCACTTCTGAATCTTTATGTTCTAAGTTCAAATTCCACTGGTGTCAATTTTATCTTTCATTGCTCTGAGATTGATAAAAACAGTGCCAGTCAAGTACTGAAGCCAATGGCATAAACTACAATCCCAACCCTTCAAAATTGCTGGCTTTGTACTTAAGTAAGGAACCATTGTTGTTGTAGCTGTTGTTTACTGTGGATTCAGGCAAGGTCAAATGGTTTAAGAAGTTTGCTTTGCAATCCCAATATCCTTGGTTCAGTCCCATAGTGTGATGTCCTGTGAGTGAAACTGAGTAGATTGAAACTATGTAGAAGTCCAGTTAATAGATTACACCCCTGTATTTCAGAAGTCCAGCCTTGTTACTTACAATGTAATGCTAATTTGGCCTGAGAATACATGTTCAGAGAACCCATGTTTATAGAATATCCAACAACGTTGTTAATTTAAAGAGTTCAGTTGACTGAACAATTGAATGTTCATTGTCAAAACTGATCCATCATTGTACAAATGGTAGAGCACCAGACTAGATCATTTACAGTATATAGTTTGAGATGATTTGTGACAGTATCTGAGTTCGTACCCCCTCACAGCTAATTTTGCTTTTTATATTACCAGGTAATAAATACCAGTAATATACTTGTTTCAGTTTAGTTTCAAATTCTTTGACGATTAACTTTTTGTCTAATCAAAATTAAAGAAAAAAACTCCCATAACTATAAAGTTGGTTTCCAATCACTTATTCTCCACAGTGTGTCTATTGGATGCTGAACAAATGTTACAATGTCTTGTTGCTTTGCTCCAGCATGTTGTTTATGAGCAAGTTGCAATTGTCATTGGAAAGATTTATAAATACATACAAAAATACACACATAGCAACTGGAATGTCTTTAAAAACAATGAAACAAAAATATTTTAGAGTTATCTACAATGACAAAGGGATGATGGACACCAAAAGGAGAAACAGTTACGATTGCACCATTGGTTAAAGTGAACATTTCCTGCATGGAGGCCAATTGCTTTACATCGGTTCACACCTGGAGAATATTGTGAGTTGTGAAGAGGGAGGGCAACATTTGTTTGAGATGACAGGCTTGGCAATCGATTAGTTAATGGCAAATGTATTGGTTCTGCTATATGTGACGATAAACTTTGTTCCACCACATGGTTGTTACTGGATGTATAGAAAGGAGCATAACTTAATTCTCGTCGGCATTGACACAAGTTTGATGGACAGTAATTAGCATTACAATTTACAAAACACCAGTCATCCATTCCACCAGATAAAAGTATAATTGCACGGCATTTTAAAACTGGCTTTATAGGCCATGTTGCTGGAATTCTTGAAGTAGCTGGAGGTTTGAAATAATGTTCACCCCACCAACCTAAGTTAAACCGTCCAACAGGCGAAGCAACAATTTGAGATACCTTATTTACTTGTTTCCTCACAGTCTTTGGCTTATGACATGGCTTGGAAGATAACAAAGCTTTTGGCATTGCCGTTGCAACAGGAGATCTTTGAGCAGTAATTTTATGATCTCTGACAAACCAATTTTTCCCAGGAGAAACTGGGTTTGTAAACATTTTAAAAGATTTTTTTGGTAATATCACAGTTGGTATAGAGGCTGTTGTCTCAATCAATTTTCTGTTTTTGGAATAAATTTTTTCAGCTGACATGTCAGCACGTGGTTTACTTATTTTCAATCTCCTGTGAGAGTTTCTGTTTGGTGGTACAGCAAGACTGGTTAGTTTGGGAATTGATTTCTCAGTTGGTAATGATAGAGTAGATTGTGTTATTTTAGAATTGTACCTAAAAATTTTTTTACTTTTGTCAGCATTTTTGTGTCCCACATCTTTGTTCAAGAGATATTGATTTTTTCCATTCTTAAGAGATAGTTGATTAACCCAATCAAATAAATTAACTTTGCGTGTTTTCACATTTCCTTTTGGTTGTTCTAATTCCGTAGCTGATGTTGTTGGTCTAAAAGTTGGTATTGTTTCTGAGGTTATTTTAACTCCAACAGTGCCCTTCTCATCTATAGTTTCACTATTTACTTTCCTTCGAGATATGGAAGAGTAATCATTTTGGTCAGAAAGTGGTTCGATTGTGATGTCAGCACAATTGTAAAATTCTTCTTGGGGACCACAACCAAGGCAGAATATACCAGATTTATCATCTTTGTCCCATGTATTTCCTGAAATAGAAAGAAAAAAATCTTTCAAATATTTCATTACCTATCATCTTAGATTGATAAATATTTTGTTAATAGCAATTGTAAGTACACACACACACACACACACACACACACACACACATATAGATATACTGCCAGTAAGGTGAGGG
>NC_068998.1:55507453-55516319 GCF_001194135.2 Octopus bimaculoides
TATATATATATATATATATATATATATATATCATATGAGAACCAAAAAATGGAATTCACAAGACTTTATTATTTATTACAATCGTTTTGTCTTATTGTGCACTGGTGCTTTGTGAGTATGATGTGGTGCATCATAGGTCTGGATGTATCTTGTCAGGTGACTTGTCAGAAGGTACCACATTTTTTAATCTCTGTTTGACTTATTTCAATTAGAATACGTTTTGGTAGTTGTTGTTTGCTACTCGTAAACATTAGAAACTTCAGTTATAATGAAGAACACCTCTAGTACAAGTAATAAAGCAACTTACAATGAATAAAAGAATAAAATAAGTACGAAAAAAAAAAGTGAATCAAATAATATACTTTACACTGATAATGAAACACAGTAAATAAAACCATTAAACAATCATGGATAGAATGAAAATCAAAACAGAGTCAGACATTCAAACTGATCATAGATGACTTTTGCATTTTCATGAAGCAAAAGTTCATACATCTGCTCAAGCATAGACACATAAAAACATTCACTTATTTGCATTTTCAGTTATATAGACACATCTATCGACTGGCCAATGTTTGTGTCTATCTCCCACCCTCCAGGCATTAAAGGTGTATTGTTTGCCATTTTTATCTCAGAGTTAATTTAGCAAAAACCAAAGTCATAGTTAGTAGGAAAGCTGACAAGTCACAAATCCCTTCTGGTAGATGGCTCTGCTCGATATGTAGAAAAGGCAAAGGCACAGGTAGAGACTCCCTGTGCAAGTTATGGGCACATAAGAGGGGCAACAATATCAGAGGAAGGTTAACAAGGAAAATAGTCTTTGTGTGTGGCAGATGCACAGATACCGTAAACACTAGAAATATACAGAAAATAGCTTTTGCTATCTAGGTGACCAAGTCAGCAGTGGAGGGGGATACTCTGAGAGCATAGCTGCTGGAATAAGAATAGGTTGGGCAAAGTTCAAAGAACTTCTACCATTTTTGGCCTCAAGGAATAATCGAACCAATGAGTACAGCGACTAGGAAAAGAAAACGAATAGAACTTTTGCAAGTAGACTGAAAACAAAAAAAATATTTCGGTTTCTTCCCGGGGATTTGTAAAAAAAAAAAAAGGTGGGGAGAGGTGGTAGTAATAATAATAATAAATAAAAGAAAAATATTGACTTCAAACTCAAAAAGAGGAAGATGTAGTGAAATCCTAACGCCCCTGTAGGATAGCAAGTCAACTGTCCTAAACCGTATAAAGGTGCATGCAAATTGTAAGCGAGGGCCAGTGTGGTGTGTGAAGACAGTCATAGAGTCGTTGAGAAAAGATATTGTATGTTATGTGCTGTTTCTGATTTATATTTGTATTGTTGTAACCTTGTTATAAGTCCATGTTACAAAGTGGCAAATACAGTGAGTTCAGAGAAGGACATAAAAGTGTCGATGAGACACAACAGAGACATTAATAGAAAGTGGAGTACCTCAGGGAACTGTATTGGGGCCACTGCTGTTCATGGTGGCTCTTTCAGACATGCCATCAGTTACACAGACAACCACACTTACTAGCTATGCCGACGACACAAAAGTAGTAGAAGCAATCAAGGAACCTTCTGATGCTAATATTCTATAGAGCGACTGAGATGCCATATATAAATGGGCTGAGGACAACATGCAATTTGATGCAGGCAAATTCAAAGCCCTCTGCTACCAGTTAATTGGTGCTCAGAAGTCACAACAATGATACTTTGGACCAAAAGGAGTGGAAATCTAAGAATCACATATGGTACGTGATCTTGGGATTGATATGAGCAACGATGCCTCATTTCACATGCATGTCACCAAGATAGTGGCAGTGTGCAGGTGAATGGCCAG
The DNA here is from genome assembly GCF_001194135.2 of Octopus bimaculoides. NCBI lineage: Eukaryota > Metazoa > Mollusca > Cephalopoda > Octopoda > Octopodidae > Octopus > Octopus bimaculoides. Next base: position 55,509,310 of record NC_068998.1, read on the forward strand.
ATGGATTCTGAGAATCTTCAGAATGAGGAACCAGGAAACTATATTGGTCCTATGGAGGACATTTGTCCTCAGCCATCTGGACTACTGCTCTCAACTGTGGTCACCTTACACTGTAGGATTAACAGCAGAACTTGAGGCGGTTCAGCGACACAACATGAGGAAGATTGCATCAATGACACAGCTAAGCTACTGGAGTGAATATGGGAGAGGTATGCAATGATAAATGTGTGTGGAAGATACTGGAGGGGCTGGCACCAAACTTTGGAATTGAGAGCTATACCAGACCTTGAATTGGACGTCACTGCATTATTCCAAAAGTCCCAGTTGTCTCAGTTAAGGTGAAGACCATGTACTGCAATAGCTTGGGATTCAAGGGCCCACAGCTATTTAACTCCTTGCCAAAACATCTTAGGGTTCTCTATGGAGTTGGGGTAGATGTTTGCAAGAAACAACTTGACCTCTTGCTATCCAAGATTTCAGATGAACCAACTTCCTTGGTCCTCTTCCCAGTGCACTCTGCAGGTTAATAGAACATCACTGAGACAAGCGCAGAAGTTTAAGCATCTTTGTGCTGAATCCACGAGTGATGTAAAGCAAACGGCTGAATCAGAAGCTAGAAATTACAGCTGCTGGCACAGTGATGTGCTAGCTCTAGCATTCACTTCTCAGAAGAGGTTAGCAAAAAAGCTAAACATGCTGTCTTGAATTCATTTTACATGCCTATCCTCACCTACAATCATGAATGCTGGGTAATGACCAAAAGAGTACAATCACGAATACAAGTGGCCGAAATGGGGATTCCTCCAAAGGATCTCTGCAGTAATGTTACTCAACAGGGTGTGTAACTTGGAGATCTTGGAGTTTCTCCAGATTAAGCTGCTACCTTCCTGGTGAAATGATAACCGACAATGATCAAACACATACATTCAAATATGGGAACATAAACACACATACCTGTTCGATATTTCCATTGGAAAACACATTGTTCACAAACAAGTCCAAAAGGAAGTTTTATTGTAAAATTAAAGAAGACATTGTTTTTCCCTTTTGTTACACGAAATCGGGAATTGAGTCCATCAGAGCTGTACAATAGGTGTTGATCCAAACAAGCCTGGGTTACTTCAGTTTCAGGGTTGTTAGTGGGACAAATTCGAAATTCAAACCAGCCTAAATGGTTTGCTGTCAGATGAACTGCTACTTTAATGTTATCTCCCTCTGTATAACTCCGGGAAATTATTCCATTTGCATATTTGCCACCTGTTTCATGATGTCGCACACCGTGCCAAGGATCTCCACAAACACCACATTTTCCTTTATTATGCATCCACTGCACCTAAAATACAATTTCATAGCTTTAAACAAGATATTTATTGATTTATCAAACTGGGAAAATATTATTATATAATGCTACATACAATCAAGGATTTCTACAAATTCTACAGTTGCCTTCACTACACACCCATTGCATCAAAACCACAATTTGTATAGCTTCAAACAAGATATTTATTGAATTACTAATCTGGAAAATATTTTGAAATATGGTTGTGGCAGTGACTCCAAGTTTCTTGTCCTCATCCCAAGCAACAGCACAACACGTCTCTCCTTTCCTCACTCACAAAAGGTAAGATATGAAATCTTAGATTTAGCAGTTCTCATTATCAATTGAACTTATCCAATTCTATCCAACTCTTCTGAGTTTATATAGTTATACATGTGAATAACTTCTATATTAGCTTTGCTTCTTGTTTACATCATTGTAGTATATTTCTCTTGAGCTGAATCTTTAAGGTTTGTAGGTTTTGTTATCGCTTAACAGAAGAGGAAAGGGTTGTTACAATAAGAAACAATCCATTACACTATCAGGTTATCCTCAAATCCTCGTTGATCTAATTTTTTCAATGTCTGACAGGTACAGCAATAACAGCACAGAACACTGAAAGTATGCTCCGATGGTCGTGTAATGTGAGTGTGCATACTCGACAGAGTGTAAGTACCTTGAGAGAAAAGATGGACCTAAGATGCATCAGTTGTGGTGTGCAAAAGAGATGACTGCACTGGTATGGTCATGTGGCGAGAATGGATGAGGATAGCTGTATGAAAAAGTGCCACATCCTAGCGGCTGAGGGGAACCTGTGGAAGACGTAGACCCAGGAAGACCTGAGATGAGGTGGTGAAGCACGACCTTCGAACGTTAGGCCTCACTGAGGCAATGACTAGTGACCGAGACCTTGGGAAATATGCTGTGCATGAGAAGACCCGGCAAGACAAGTGAGTCCATAATCCGTGGCCTTTGTTAGGGGTGTAGCCAGCCCACTTATGCATACCTTTCCTTCCTTCACTGAACACTAAACTCTGCTTGCAAAGTCCTGTTGAGGCAAGTGAAATCGAAATCGAACCAAATTCGACGGATGGTAGCCATGCTAACCTTTCCTTTATTGGACACTAAACTCTGCTTGCAAAAACCTGTTGGGGCAAGTGAAATCGAAATTGTAATTGAACCAAATTCAATGACTAGCACCTGTGCCAGTGGAGCGCTAACAGCACCATCCGAGCATGATCATTGCCAGAGCAGCTGTCTGGCTTCCATGCCGGTGGCACATAAATAGCACCATTTGAGCGTGATCATTACCAGCGTCACCTTACTGGCACTTGTGCTGGTGGCATGTGAAAAAACATTCGAGCGAGGTTGTTGCCAGTGCCGTTGGACAGGCTCCTGTGCAGGTGGCACGTAAAAAGCACCATCTGAGTGTGACCGTTGCCAGTACTGCCTGACTGGCCTTCGTGCCGGTGGCACATAAAAGCATCCACTACACTCTTGGAGTGGTTGGTGTTAGGAAGGGCATCCAGCTGTAGAAACTCTGCCAGATCAGATTGGAGCCTGGTACAGCCATCCAGTTCACCAGTCCTCAGTCAAATCATCCAACCCATGCCAGCATGGAAAGCAGACGTTAAACGATGATGATGATGATGATGATGACACACACACACAAAATTAATATAAACAGCAGTTTGCAATGTTTCACCAGAAAGGCGAATTATAATTGTCACTAGATGTGACTAGGGTGTTAGGAAACACCAACATTGCTAGAAATAAGAGCTAAACCACTCTAATGCTGTAGTTAAAACACGAATGAAAACATACACTAACAGGGACCATAATTGTCTGAAAAGTGCCAATCAAGAATTCCTAATACTGACATCAATTTCAGCAATTTCTGTTGCCTCATCAGGATATGTCTAAGGAATTCTAGATATATATATTATCCGAAATGTATAGTATTAAATATCCCTCATGGCTGGTCTTACCAATTAGTTTTGCATGGCCAGAATGAGTGTGACATAAAATATGATAAATTTGTATTCAGTTTCTCTCTCCCAAATATCACTCACACAGTAGGAGTCAACTCAAAGCTATAGAAAATAACATTTGCCCGAGATGTCCCAAACCTGGTACCACCTTGTGATTGGAAATAAATGAACTTCATAAGCATCCAGCCATATTGCACCTACTATATGTGCGTGTGTGTGTGTGTGTGTGTGTGTGTTCCAGTGTAAAATTATGAAATTAATGAAAGTCTGAATGAATGTACAATGGGCTTTTATATGTGCTTTATTAAGACAATTCTATTCACAAGGTGTCAGTCAACTCAAGGCTACAATAGATGACACTTGATGAAAGTATTGTGACTGTGTCTGAATAGATAAAAAAAAATGTCAGGATGTTCATAGCTTGAATGTCCTTAAATCATGGGTCTTCTTGGTGAAAACTGGTCCACATGCTAAAACCAATAACAGCAGCAGCAGCAACAACAACAACAACCTTCATTTGAGGTTTTTATAGGTCCTTTTTCTTCGTTAACCTCATAATCTCTAGCCATTTAATTTTCTTAATGAATTTTCAACATAGAAGTTGTCATCAACAATATAACAACAGTCCACAGATAGTCACTGGCTGAAAAATTCCACTTAACATCATTAAAGTTTATAGAGTGTGTCAAACCTATTTTTCACACCTGAATGAAGCAAAGAGCTAATACCTGGTTGAACTTGTTTTACTCTGCATTGTAAATAAATTCTATTTCAAACAGGCGAGTCATTGTGAATATAACTGTAATGTGATTTTCTTGTCACTACTCTAGCAAGTAGGATCACGTTAAAGTCTAACTAAAGAGATTAAAGTGATATAACGACCAAAACATATATAGAGCTGTCTTCTGTAGTGTTTAAAATGAGTACAATAATAGACATTTTTCATTTTCACAAAATGAAACTGGAAATATCAACATTATTCTTTAGATTCCAATGTTTTCCATAATGGAGAATATAATTCTGCAAAAGATAAAGAAAAGTTGCGAAGTTTTTAATCCCACCCTGCTTTCTCAAAAAAGATAAATAAAGTTTCGTTTTTAACATTTTCTGAAAATATTTTTGGTTTGAGATGGATTGGGAGATTCTACATTTAATAATTCTGAGATTAAACTGTGAAATAAAAAAGATTGTTTTCGAAATTTCCATGTTAAATGCTTAATTTTTCCACTTTCAATTTGTGATCATAAACCAAAAGAATGCTTTTGGTGATATTGGTCTACTTGATCAAGATTGTCCTGAGACTATGAACTACAAGAGTTTATAGAGCCTATAAAAGAATCTCTACATGGTCACTTAACTTGCTAGAAACAACTACAAAATCACACTCAACTCACATCTTGCTGTTTTTTTTTCTTTTCTTTTTGATAACAAAACAGGATGATCATGACAGAAATACGTTGAGTGATTGGTTTGGGTCTTCAGAGTAAACATGGAGTTCAATAGTCTTTACAGCAATAGATTTTCTACTGTTTTAGTATCAGGATCAAACTAAACAAAGTGGGCCTCTGTATGACCTGTATGTGCACACTTCACCTGCTAGAAATAGCAGCAAAATATCCCTCTACTGACACCCTAGTTAAATAAGAAAAGGACACATGAAAATAGTGACTCTCAAACGTTTTTGACTTTATGTTACTCTAGGGATCAGAATAATTAGTGTACATTGCATAAAAAAAATAAAGGTGCAAGTATGGCTGAGTGATTAAGAAGTTTGCTTTGTAACCATGTGGTTTTGGGTTCAGTCCCACTGTGCAGTACTTTTGGTAAGTGTCCTCAACTATAACTCCTGGCTAACCAGTACTTTGTGAGCAAAATTGTTAGAAGCTCTGCGGAAGCCTGTTTTGTGTGTATATGTGTGTGTGTGTGTGTATATTATCAAATGTCCAGAAGTTCCCTACAGGTTGTAGTTGGTTTCTGTTACCTAGATCACCTGATTAATAATGGAAGAGGATGTTCTGAATGTATAGTAGCTAGGATAAGAATAGGATGCTAAAAATTCACAGCTAGGGTTAGGGTTAGTTCACAACAAAAATTTACTGTCTCTCTTACTCTCTCTGAGAGTGCACTAAGGCAGATTATATGATGCTTGTGTTCAAACAGCTCTGATACATAATAATGAGACATGGATCCTGAATACAGAAAACATGCAAAGACTAGAGAGGAATGAAGCAGCTAGTATGTTCCACTGGATGTGTTATGTCAGTGTGCATGTACAACAAAGTACAAATGTGTTAAGAGAAAAAAACTGGAATAAGAAGAATCAGATGTTGTACGAAATCGAGAAGACTGCAATGGTAACTTGATGCATAAAGATGAGGACAGTTGCATAAAGTGCCAATCACTTAAAGTGAATGGAACTAGTGGAAGAAGGAGACCAGGATGATGTGGAATGAAGTGGTGAGAGCTGATCCTAACATATTGAGCCGCACAGAAGACAAGCGACTGGGATGCCTGGCAATATAAGGTTTTCAAGAAGACTCATCCACTTTAGTAAAACTGAGTTCTGGAAATACTTTGATTATTGTACTCTCCACAAACAAGTTACATTAATTCACCCCACCCCCACCCCCTCTCACTGAGCCAAACTACCTCTGGATAATGTAGTCTTATATATACAAAAAGACAGGATGATTAAAGCTGTAATATCTTGAATAATTTCATTCTAATTTTGGCATAGGGCCAGTAATTTCGTTTCCATAATTAGCACAAAAAACTACATCAATACACCAAATTTGAAATCAATTGGAACAAAGAATTGAAAAGTGTGAGTCAAACAAAAAAAATCCATTGATATCATAACAGTTGACTGGCACTTTATTTTATTGGCCCCGGAACGATGAAAGTTAAAATTAACCCCGGCGAGATTTGAGCTAAAAACGTAAGGAATTAGAATACATTCTGTCCGACGTTCTAATGATTCTACCAAGAAGAGAAAATGATGCAAGAAAGCTGTTAATAAAGAAAAAACAAGTATTTTTAAAGATTCTTAATTCATATGAATATAAATATTTAACTTACCATTTTCCCACCACAATATAATTCGTTGTCATTATAATTAACAGGGTTTGGAAAACCGAACCGCCACATACTGTTTCTTGCTGGTGGGTCCATCAATCTTCCATGGGGCAAAACTTGATGAATAGATGTTGTGACAATCAAAACCACGAAAATTGAAGATATACTTTCTGGGTTCATTTTTTTCTTCTTTCTTTAAATAAATCTTTTCACTTCTCTGTGTTTTTATGGACTGACAAGATGTAATTCTTTTTTAAATATGTTATGCTCGGATAATGTCAGATTATGTTGTTTCTTTCATAAAGAGGAAAAGAATAAACAAACACCAGTATGAAAAGATATCCAGGTTTGCTGTCAGTAAAATATCAAATTTGCCACTGATACACTGGCCATAAAAGCCGTAGACATTTGATAAATGATTTCAAATATTCTTTTTCAGATTCTGCTTTTTCCTTTATTCCTGTCTCATTTTCAAACTTTGAAAATTCACCGATTAATCAAATGATGTAAGGCTTGCAATTATTCAGTCTGTTTTCTGTTTCAGTCCTAAATAACACTGATTTGAGTGAGGGGATGGAAAAAATTGAATAGTTAAAATAAAAAGATATATATATATATATATACAT
>NC_068998.1:55516441-55523915 GCF_001194135.2 Octopus bimaculoides
TATATACGTGTGTGTGTGTCTTTTAAATAAAATTACACCAGCAACTTTTTCCTGTGGCTGTTTTTTGTTATTGCAAGGTTAAATTTCACACAATACTTCTTCATACTTTCCTTGAAAATTCCTCTTACCAATAATTCGAATGTTTCTTTGGGTAATCATAACAGCACCAAATGTATCTGCAACCAGATTTTTATACACAGGAAACAACATTCCAATTTTATAATTATTTCTTTATCTTATATACTTGGCGACAGTGATTGTTCCTGTATTAACCTGAGAAAATATTACCTGGAGCTATGCTATTAGATATTGTTCACCGACAGTTTGAAAAAAAAAATGGTTACTTGAATAACTTTTAACTTGTTTTTATTGTTTTTTTATATTCCCTCTTTTGTTCTTAATTTCTTTTTTTCAAATTTTCTTTCAGTGTTTCTCTGAAATGTATTTATCAATTCTAGCAATACGCCTTTTTGGTATGAGCTACTGTTAACAATTTTTTGTATTTTGTTTCTGTTGTATAGGAAAACAGAAACACAATGACTTCTTTCTAAAACAAACACACAAGTAAGAATGCGCTTGCATTTGCCTGGGAAACACTTCATATAAAGAAAAGCCGGCTTATTTGTATTTGGTTGGGTTTGGGCTGCTAAGAGCCTACAAAGTAAATATTTCCTTTCCGCCAACTTTGATTTTCCAACTCTTTCCACAAACCCATTCTCCCTAATGACTCTATCGTCTTTCTTTCACTTTATTATCCTACCCAACTCTCTTGCATTTCTTTAGTTCTCACTTATCCCAAATTCTCTGTTGTCACTTCCCGCTCGTCGTGTAAATACGACTAGCCGTGACAAACCCTGTCCTTATTTCACTGCTGCCAAGCATGTTGTTGGTTCAGGAACGAAAGCTATGCACATAGAGACGGCGGACAGGTGAATGAGTGTTTCTAATTCCGAACGGTTGTTTGAGAAGAAGAAGAATACTAAACGATGAAATTGGTTGCAAGGTAAGAAAGAAATAAGCGAAATAAGAGGACTATATGCCTAAAGGTTCGTCAGGAAATAAAATTACAGACAGCTAATAAAAAGATATGGATGATGAGGAAGTAAGAAATAGTGACTAAAAACAAGGTAGATATATTGAATGACACAAAGAAAGCAAACTTGATAATGTAGAAGCAAGGAGAGAAAGTACAAGAAAAAGTGACTAAACGTAATCACAGGAGAGCAAAAGAAAAGGAGAAAAGAGAGGGAAAATGTAGGAAATGAGAGAGAGAGAACGATATGTGTTATGTATTCTTTTGTTCTTTGTGGGATAATAAACAACTCACTGAAGGCATTGTTATGTTGCTACGTGTTTACTTTATTTTACATGTTTACAAACAGTGTCTATAGCGGAGTGATACACGCTGTGCGTATCTGCCTTAAACACAGTTCATACTGCTTAGTAGATGCGCTTAACGAAATAGTGAAGATGTATTCATATATACGTATACCTATGCATGCACATAGATATGAACATATAACAATATGTATGCGTGTTTGGCGCATACAGATACAAATAATCTATTTTGTGGAACTCTAATGATAAGACAAGAGATACAAATAATCTCTTTTGTGGAACTCTAATGATAATTGGAACAACAACGATTTCGTATTTCAAAAATAATTCAGAAAGAATATACTTGTGGAAGTTTCCATTAGCTTTCTGAGACTCATAGAAGAATCTGGCTTCAAAACAAGTTCCTGACCTATGGTTTGCGATCCAACTCCACTGACACACATTCATCCATTCCCGACATTCCATCCAGTCGACGATGTTATTTGTATATGATTCTATAGCAACTAATTGAAAGGGTCTTCGAGCTAGGATTTGTAAGGCATCGCAAAATTTCAATGCAAATGTTAATTTGTCGGGATTTTTTTTCATGAAGTATTTTGTAACGATTTTTAACGTTTTTTTTTTAAAATTTACTTCTCAAAAAGTAGCAGTTTCTTACGATTTTCTTTATGCTACGGTGTGTAGATAATAAGTATCATAGAACTGTTTTGCTAAATTAAAAAAAAACAAAAACAAACAAACAAAAACAACCCAAAACTTCGATCTTTAAAGGTTCTTAACTTTATCATTTCTCCTCAAAACGGTTGTAGGTTTCGTAATTGGCTTGAAAAGCAAGAAATATGTTGCAATTCTCAATATAGTCAGGAAACGAATCATCAGACGGATGATATTAGTCTAAAGTGCTTGGTAGTGGAATTATTAACCACATAGCCATCCTTTAATCTATGCAAAAGAAGACCAAAGGCACAAAAAATGAAATGTAAAAAAAATATATATACTAATGGAATATTCCCATGAAAATATCATTTCAGTTTCCCTAACACAACAAATGTTATTCTTTGAAAGAAGCAGAGACGACAGTTGTGTAGAGCTGTGATGAAAGGAATTATTAAGCAAACATTAATTTTTATGAATGGATCTTGCGGTTGTTTCGTGAATTGAGGGCGTCAGTTGTTCGATCACTCATCTTATTTTAGTATAAGTGGTCGAATGTTCCATATACACCTGTCCCGTTGATTCAGACAGAATCAGTGCAACACTGTGCGCGACAAAGCTGAAGCTCATGAATCACAAGTGTAGTCCATGTGATAGGATTCCCCTCAATCTCCGTCTACTCAGTTTTCATTCACAAGGTTTGGGTTGGCCTGAGTCTATAAGAGAAAACAGCTGATGTGCTATACTTTGAGATTGAACTCATAGAATTGTGACTGAGAAGATAATTTCTTAAACATTCGTAGATACTTGTAATTGTTGTTTAGCCCCATATCAGCTTCGATGGGGCAACCTCTTTCATCAAAAGCATTCCACCCACTATCATTTAATCACTTTAAGAGTTTCCAGGACCACTGCTTTATCTAATGAGTGGTTCTCAGTCATTTTCATTTCGTTGTATAACTGGAGATTATTCAAAGAGTTTCTACAGTAATTCACATGGAAATTAAAAACAACTGGCGCATTTTGTTTGATGCACTTCGCACGAAATCTTGAAAGAAACTCTGCTTAAGAGTTAAAAAGAGAAAAAAGAAAACTATTGCTTACCTTATCTTATTAATCATAATAGATAATGTGGATTAGAAGCCGCACGCGGCAAGTGTAAAGACACATTGAGCAAGTGTCTTTTATTATAACCCAAGCTGACTAATGCCCTATGAGTGAATTTGGTAGATGGAAATCGTGTACATGTCCGTCAAGTTTGTGTGTATGTGTGTACGTGCGCCGTCCCCACACATATACATACCCGTCGGGCTTCCGCATAATTCATATATATGCGGGAGATCGCTTTCCTCTGTTTAGTCAAGATCCATACATCTATTGCTTATCTGACGAATTTCCGATCCTTTGTGTTTTATCTGTTTTCTGGGAGATTAATGAGAAACACCTGACCTACAAAGACCTTTGGTGGTGGTGGAAAGATCAATCCATTGTTATAGGTTTTACCTACTTCCTGGTCGAACCTTATATAACCGATTGAAAGGTTCACTTCTGCCTCTTTCAACCAAGTAACTGGGAGCATATCTCTTTGGTTTTCAGCATCGACTGAATGGAAAGAGACAACACAATTCTTACCATTTCTTGTTGTTCATTGGATTCAGGTTCCTTAGCAACATTACTATCGAATGCCTATTCAAGGTCAGTATATGAGGTTCGTTCCCCAGAAAGCGTCAGTGAATTTAAAAAACTCCACTGGATAATGTATAACAGCTTCGATATTTTCTTCAACAATGGTGTCAATGCTTCTGCAGATTGTTACCTCACCGGGCAATAATGACATTATGTCAGTGTTTATATGAAAACAATTTTTGTTCTTAGGTGTCAAAATGATTGTCGATGACACTCTTTCAACTGCCTCTTCATTGTCTAAGTAATAATTCTTCTCCCCAAACTTCTCTAACAATATTATTTGTAGATACCATGTTTTGGGGAATTTCTATGAAGTATTCTTCCAACCCTTCATCATTGGAAAAGGTTCCATTTCCAACCTCTAAGAGGTACCCTTTGAGTCATCTTGTCTAGCCATGCGCATATTTTCTGTCAAACTGAATTTTGTTACAAAATGCTAGAGATGAGATTGCTTAATTGAGGATTCAATTACTGCTGCATTGGATCCTCTTGAGATGACAGGTGCAGTTTGTCTGAAGTCTCCACCAAGTAGCATCAATTTTCTCCAGAATGGTGTGAGCGAATTCATTATTTGCCTCAGCAGCAGATCAATGGCTCCCAGAGCATTGCATGATAACATTGAAGCTTCATCAATAATTAAAAGATGAACCTGATTTAATTTTTCAGATAACTCTGAAGGGATTCTCATGTGAGAGGTGGAACTATCATGCAATGGGACGGGTAGCTTGAGTCCACTGTGAATTGTCCTTCCATCAATGAGCAAACCAGCAGCTGTGCCTGTAGTAGCATAGGAAAGGACACACTTGTTCTGCCTTCTTAGAGAAGCTATCAATGTGTTGTAGAGGTATGTCTTTTCCGTACCTCCAGGGGCATCGAGGAAAAAGAATCTGCTCTGTCTTTCTTCGTCAACACAAATATGAGGGGCTAAGAATGCTCAGACTGATCGCAGGGACTTCATTGTTTCTTGGGTAAACCTTGAAATCTCAGTTGAATGGTGGCTCACCGTTAGTATTGCTGAAGACCATAGCTATTTAATAAACTTTAAAAAATAAATAAATAAAATGCGCCCTTTTAAAGCCTAGCCAGGCTCATGGGACCGGTTTCCCGGTTTCAATGGCGTATGTGTTCCCCGGCTGGACGGGACGCCAGTCCATCGCAGCGTTACTCATTTTTGCCAGTTGAGTGAACTGGAGCAACGTGAAATGAAGTGTTTTGCTCAAGAACACAATGCGTCGCCCAGTCCAGGAATCGAAACCACAATCTTACGATCATGATGCTGACACCTTAACCACTAAGCCACGCGCCTCCACATTTAATAAACTGTTGATAAATTGTATTTCTATCTATCAGCATTGCGATCCCTGTTCAAGACTAAATTTACAACAGACATAGGTCACCGTTCCTGTTGGGCATGCTGCTCCTCACGCAGTCCTACTTCTCGTAATGTCCTGTAAGATGCAGCGTAGACATTGTTCTCTCTGATAATATCCAATCTGTGCATCACCTCAGGTATACATATTTCATTTGTTGCATTCTGAGCCCACACTGCGGTGGCTTGAACGCTGTCAACAACATACAATTGCATAAATTGCCTCTGTTAGCCCTCCAGAATGCGTGTGTGAAGTCCTGTGATAAACTTGGCCGTGCACTCTGAAGCAGAATGGACCTCGTCCTTGCGGGTCATCGATGTGAGCTCCCATAGATGCGAAAGATGAGCAGAGTTGCACGATCTTATGTTTTCTTTGAAGTTAACAAAATGTGGATGTTGAGGGTCTGACAACAGAGATCGTGAGTATGGAGGAAATTCTCTTTTAACTGGGGGCAGGACTTCCCCTTTATGGCAGCTACTGTTAAAGCATCCGTCTGATGGTCACTCTGAAGCAAAATGCTTGGCTCTACAAAACTGACACAATGTGTTCACGTCAACACAGTTATGAACTTGCACATTCTCTTCATTATAAGTATGATTATTTACTAAATTTACATAATTTCCAACTCTTCGCACAATTCTCATGGCGTTCGCATTCCGTTGCCTTCGATTATTTCTTCGTTCTTCTGTTTTAGTATTAATTAATTCTTCCATTCTCCTCCTCATTTGCTCTCTGTGAACATTTGCTTCTTCTTCAGTTTCATTTTCTAATCTTAGTCCTTTTCTCTCTTTCTCTCTCTCTCTCTCTCTCTCTCTCTCTCTCTCTCTCTCTCTCTCTCTCTCTCTCTCTCTCTCTCTCTCTCTTTTAGATCCTCTCTGCTGCCTGCTCTTCCGTTTCATCTTGTCGCCTTTGCGATGCTCTCATCCTTAGATTTGCGAGTACGCAAAGTATTCAAAGTTTTAGTTAGACTGATAATTTATGGAACGAAATCGAAGAGGTAACTTACTATAGAAACCGCACTTGTGGTAGTCATGCTATAAAGCTGTCGGCAGTCCATCATGAATATTAAACATGAAAGTTACGCAATCTCTGAAGATTTTATAATGCAATCGGCTTATACGATTTTCTTTATAAAATTGATATCTTTCATTACTAATGAACTGTACGTAAAATAATGTAACTAAATGTCTTATGAACAAACTCTCCTCTTTTGCTTTGTTTTCTATTTGTATCTCAGTTGGACAAGTGCTGTATTCGTTCACTGAAACCGTAAGTTCAAGTCCAACCATATGCATTTTCTTCTGGTATGAAATTTACTAAAACATTTCCAGTACTGTAGCGAAATACTATTATAAATTGGTCATTCCATTGCTTATTTACTTCTTCGCGTAAATGTAAGAATAAGAGATGGCAGCTTTCAAAGTAAAAGAAGTGTCAAGGATATAACGAATAACATAATTTTCAAAGGTTTTCTTCTATGACTACAGTCAGTACAACCCTTACAGATTTTACATCTCAAGCATCAAACACATCAGAAAAAAAAAATACAATTTCAATATAGATTATGTATTTGTTGGTTCTCTTTAAAGTTTTTATAATCATACAACATAACCGTGAAGTTTCCATGAGTCCTGCTAGTAAATATTAATAAATATTGTATACATTTTCATCTGTTGGTGTTATTGTTTATACCTAGATCAGACCTGATCGAGATGTAAACCCAATCCAGATTGATTTAGAGAAGTTTTGGTTGTTTTTTTTTTTCTATGTAAAGCGCCGGCTCTATTTCACAAAACCATCATTGATGACATCTTCTCAGCGAGCTAATGAAAAAATCTATGTGGTTGTATGACTTGCTGGAAGTAGCGACCAAATTTTTTCTTCAAACACACCTTACTTACTTGAGCTCTTCGTTCCCTATGACTTTTCTTCGCTATTCTTGACTCTGGGCTGTCTTTTCTGTTTCCTATAATGACCCAACAAGAGAGCTCTACGTGATCGATCCATCTGGTGGAAATAGCAACCCAATTTTCCTCAAATTACATCCTGATGCTATAGAAAAAAAGAGAGGTTACACTAAATTAGTTCTATGTGCATTGAAGCCATCATCTAAAATAGGATGGTTAGGGTTACCCTTGATCAAGGTTGACTAATGGTTATAAAGCGACAATACTCATATTACCACAGCAGCATGCATGTGATACCAACGCTCTCGCTTTTTTTTTTTTTTACTATTATTATGACAACTTAGCCAAATAAAGACTTCATATCAATTCTTTTCCTCAATTAGCATCTCACACTTAAATAAAAAGTTTACTTCGTACAAATAAATCAGTTAAAAAAAAACAAAAACCAAAAGTTATTTCGTTAAAAATAGGTTTCAAATAAATGGTTTCTGATTATTTTAGTTGCATTGGTTTATTTCA
>NC_068998.1:55524024-55531806 GCF_001194135.2 Octopus bimaculoides
TTTTAATCAATATAAGACAACAAAAGGTCTGAAATAAAAACCCAGCAAAATTTCTCATTACTTTCTCAGGAATTTTCATTAACAATCGATGTGTATAATAGTGTGTGTGTGTGTGTGTGTGTGTGTGTGTGTGTGCGTGCGTGCGTGCCTGTTACAATGTCTGGGTCCTGAGTTATTCGCTTGTGTTTGTGTGTGACGGTTTGCAGAGTGTGTATATTTACGATTGAGTATATGTACGAGTGTGTATATGTACGAGTGTGTATATTTACGATTGAGTATATGTACGAGTGTGTATATATACGAGTGTATAAGTATGTGTATATGTACGAGTATTCCCATGTACTTTAGTGTTTGTTGTTGAATGTTTCGACTTAGTACGTGTACGTAATATGTTTTTCTATCTACAGATAGTTGTAAATACGAGCAAAATAAATAAATAATAGGCTGCTGTCCGCTCTCAGAGAATCGACCAGAGAAAAGAAAACCGAGTGATCTGAGAAGTAAAACAGCAACAACAACAATAATAATAATAATAATAAGATTGGAAGTGTTATCCTGTACATTGTTTTGTCTTGGTATAAAAGATGAGCTACAGCAAATATTCTGCTTAATACTTCAGATTTGCTTGTCAGTTGTTTGTCCTTACCCACTTGAGCATGTCCCTTGGTGGCTGATGATATGTGCATCTCTGTTCATGAGCAGAAGTAGTTGAGGAGCATCAGAGCCATGTGTTGAGAGGAATTCTTTGGGGTTTGAATAATTCACCTTTGGAAACACGTGTGTTTTGTTCAACATCCTTAAACAATCCTTATTCAGGGACCTTTTGAGAGGGTTGGGCTACTCGACTTGAAGAATATTCTAACTGGGCCCCACCTGCAAGGTCATGCGCTGTTTATCTTGATATGAGATCACCATGTCACGCACATATGGTTGTGATGCATGTGCCTGGTGTACCCTTACCAGACGGGTAGTCATGATGTGTATACTGGGTTTCGTATATTTTACCCCAGTGTCACTTTGATGGCATGCACTGCTCTCTCACTCAATAATAATAATAATAATAATAATAATAATAATAATAATAATAATAATAATAACTGGAACATTTACAATCTCCTGTGAGTATTTTAAAATTTTCTCCAAAATAAGTTTAGAAACTTACATATCTACAACTTTCTCTGGACGAACACACAAACGGCCATCTTTAAAAACTATAAGAGACTATAATATCTACAACTTCTGTGAATATCTATCTTTTCCTCTCTCCCTGAATATTCGAAAATGTAAACATACTTTTTATTGTAAGAACAGTACAGTTTTCTATGTTTTAAAACCTTAATATCTACAATTTTCTGTGAAAACTTTACACTTCTTTTCTTTCCTTTTCCTTCCTTTCTCCCTGAGTATTCGAAAATGTGAACATAATGTCCTTTTTATTGCAAGAACACTACAATAATCTACATGCATTTGGGTCATCAAGTAGTGGTGTTTACCTCCGCACCAGATCAAGTCGCAAACTGTTAAGTTTTTCGAGGCTGAAAGCAAAATCCAAGGTGCGCCAGGTACTTCTCAGAGAAATGCTGTTCGCAGACGATGCAGCACTGACAGCGCACTCTGAAGAGCAAATGTAGGACCTCGTGGAAAAACTCTGAAAGGTCTGTCAGGAATTCAGCTCGACAATCAGTCTGAAGAAGACATAGGTAATGGGCCAAAATGTCAAGCACGCCCCCACCATCACCATCAACAACTACAAACTGGAGGTAGTCCATCAATTCACCTGTCTTGGCTCTACCATCGCTGATGACTTCTTCCTGGACTCTGAGATCTACAGGTGAATCGGACAAGCATCCTCTACATTTGCCAGGCTCACTAAGAGAGTCTGGAGGAAAAAAATCTGGCTGCAAACACCAACATTGCTGTATATAAGGTGTGCGTCCTTAATACACTACTTTATGGCAGTGAGACGTGGAGCCTTTACTCTAGATAGGAGCGGTGTCTCAACGTCTTTCATCTTCGTAACATGAGACACGTCTTGGACATCAAGTGGAGCGACCACATCCTCCACACCAAAATCCTCAACCGAGCCAAGACACCCATCTTGCTTCAGTAGTGTCATTTGCGGTGGCTCGGTCATGTACATCGCATGCTAGACGGAAGGATCCTGTAACACCTCCTGTATGATGAACTAGTTACCGGCAGAAGAGCACAAGGACGATCTCATTTTCATTTCAAAGATGTCTGTAAGAGAAATATGAAGGCACTTGATTTGGACGTCCTAGTTGGGAGGAGGTTGCAAATAATCGCCCACACTGGAGGAAAATACTGTGAAAGGGAATGAAGAGAGCGGAATAAAAACAGGAACTCGCCATCAAAGAAAGTAAGTCCGAAAGATGGTGAGAGACAGCAAAACCACGTCCATGCTCAATCGCTGGCCAGCAAGAAAGAGAATGAATTGAGCGGGAACGCTTGCTTGTTTAATTCCACGCATGCGTGAGACTACGCATGCGCACGGCGTTACTACAACACGATTTCTTCGGGCGCAGATCCATGGCTTCTCGAGACCGACGGATACCTACTAATTTAATCTTTCATTCTGATCATAGACCAAAGAAATATATGTGTGATATCTGGTTTTTATGTTGACATTTAATAGAGCCAGCTCCGTGCAAACAAGTACGTCCTCATCGAGAATGTATCTTTGTGAATAACAAATTGAAAAGGAGGAAAAAAGATGAGAAAGGTGCAGCGGTATTTATAGGTCATACTGTTGTTCTTAGATGAACATCACACACTGCACATGAAACATAATATAGATTTCTTTCGATATGACACTTGCTTCTTTTTGTTCAGTAACTGAATTGGTCTGGAACATATTTTATCGATTCTAAAAATATGCACTTCAAAATTCAGTGCTAACGGAGTGTGGTCATAGAACAGAACTACTGAATCTGATAGGACAGAGATTTTAGTCCCGAGTTACGTTATCTTAATCACTTCCATCATATGAGCAGCTCACTTGCCTTTCACGGTAAATCATAATCTTCATTTCGCTGACAGATCATCCATGCCTTATATTTATGAAAATGACGCCAAGTAAGTTCTAAGTTCAGAAGAGATTATTAGAAGTTCCATGTATGGTACGTGTTATGTATTCTTTTGTTCTTTATGGGATAATAAACAACTCACTGAAGGCATTGTTATGTTTCTACTTGTTTCACTTTATTTGACATGTTTACAAACAGTGTCTATAGCGGAGTGATACACGCTGTGCGTATCTGCCTTAAACACAGTTCATACTACTTAGTGGATGCGCTTAACAAAATAGTACTGCTAGTGAAGATGTATTCATATATACGTATACCTATGCATGCACATAGACATGAACATATAACAGTACGATATTTACTTTTTGATAAACTCCTTACCACTTCTATTGCATTTGCATTTGATGTTGCATCGTTGAGTTTTATGAAATGAAGACTGTGTTTTGTCGTAAAATAATTTTGATAAAGGTTTGCCTTTCATTTTGTTTTCCACCATTATATGCATATAAAAAGAAAGATCGCGAAAATTATGATTTAGAAAAAAAAAAAAAAAAAAAAAAAAGAAAATCTTGGTGTTCAATTTAATCAATCAATTCCAAGTGTTCACTCCATTTCATTTTGTCAAAAGAATATTGATAATCAATAAATAATACCTCGATCCCTAACGTCGACTATTCTGTTCTAGTATAGTTTTACACTTTGTTTTCAGTATAGTTAGAATAAATCAAATAAAAACTGTAATTCACTTTTACCTTGAAGTATCCATAGAATTTAAATTTTATTCTCGAATACAAACACCTTAAAATCATGAACAGAGAATAAAAGGCTTCAACAAAGAAGAATATTAATGCACACATCTAACAGATGGTTAAGGAAGAAAGCATAACAGTGTACACATTCTATGCTGTATATATTTGTGTGCATTAGCAACTAAACTAAGTTCATGTGGTACGTAATGGCAGAAAACAAATAAATGTCTCTAAATTTTCAGGTGGCCAACAGGTTTAACAATTGTGACCTTCTTCCAGATCAAACTTACTGTCAACATGTCTCATACTGATCCTGTATGAGGCACGTATCACGTAAACTCAACTTAAACCTGTGCATTCCATCAGCATACTTCCGTTGTTCTGATGTAAATGATATTTCATTCAAAGTCGGAGTTAACAAACTGGTCAAATGGGCTGCCACAAAGCTTCTACACTTAAATCACTGGCGTGTTTAAGCAGTCATTTCAATCACTAGAATCAGCTTAAATCTGAAATAAAATTTACATTGAACGTGTCAGCCTGAATGTTTCTGTGAGGCTAGGGAATGTTTTTATTGTTATAGTTTTCTTGATTTCCCTTTTAGATAAGTGTGTTGGTCGAGGTTAATTTGTAGAATAGAAACTATCCTACTAGCTAAGGACGTTCGATAATACTCTTTGTTTAGAAATAACTATTTGATGTTCAAATTAATCCCGAAATAGTCGTCTCAGGTTGATTTATATTCCTGTAATGCATTCTAGATGCAAACTGAAATAACTTTGATAGCAACTGAACTCGGACTGTAATGGGCCTAACTGAATACCGCAACACATATTGTTCGATGATCTGAACGATTCTGCCATCAAACAATAAACTAATACAAACTTTAAAAGTACATAAAGATAAAAAGTGATGCTAATAGTCTAGAAAAACACGAACGAAGGTTGAGCTGACTCTGCCACCAAGTTTCTATTGCTGGTTTTGGTTATTTGATATCACATAACTCGTTAATGTCTTGGACAAAGGCATTAAGATAATAAATCTCATTTTGTTATGAGTATGAAATATTTTTGTTCGGTCGCTTTGGTGTCACTGATTCGACGCTGACTTATTTGACATCATCTGTTTTAATTTTTCTCTCGTTCCCCACCATTCTCTGTTTATGGTTGTAAGTATATTTCTCTTTATGTGTATAAAGAGAGGGAAAATGTTCATGTTAATAATGTTCAGTTAATAAATTGTAATCTGTCTGTCTGTCTCTGTCTCTCTCTCTCTCTCACACACTTTCTATTTGTATATTTCCGTGTATGCAGGCACACGCGCGTGGTATGAGTGTATGTGTATGTGTGTACATTTGACTCTTGTGCCACAAAGCAGTGCCGTCAAAATAGGTTCAATATCTAATTAGCCATATCAAGTCGCCAGCGTTCAAACAGCTGCATCTCAACTCAGTCCATTATGTTGTAATTCGAAGTCATGAAGAATGAGCACCAACTGACACATACTTTAGGCTAGAAGAAAACCAAGCAGCGACCACTGCTAAGGCGTTGATTTGGAAGAGTCGTTAGTGTGTCAGTTAAGGACTTCGTGGTATTTATCCTGACTGTCCGCAGTCTGAGTTCAAATTTCAACAAGGTAAACTATGCCCTTCATCCTATCGGAGTCGACAAAAAAAGTACCAGTCTAGAGATGCAGATTGACGAAATTTTTAGAGCATCGGTTGGAGTACTTTGTGGTATCTCTTCGGCTGTGTGCATTCGGAGTTCAAATCTTACCACGTTATCAAAAAAAGACAAAAAAAGACTAGGAAAAAAGAATGGTAACACTTTATGTCAACCGACTGACAGTAAAGAGAAAAAAATACTATTAAAAGAAAGGAAAAGAAGAGTATCCATTCGTGTGATTGCCGCCACTATCACCTCCACCATCACTACAAGCAGCTTAATCTATCATGAAATAAACGGCATAAAGGTTTCTCTTTGCTAAAAACATATGCTCTAATTCTAGGGCATATAAAAAATCGAAATTTTGAAAGTTCATGACCTGCCTAATGGTATTAGTTTAAACGGAGAAATAAAATTTTATATTTAGACATTTGTTGTCGTTCGATAGAAATCTGCTTACAATCTTTGAAATGATTTTAGGTATTGGCGCAGATGTAATCGATTATAGTTGTACCTAGAATGTGACCATGAACCTATATCAGAAATCAATTTGTTAAAATGTGTTCTTGTTAAACGTCACATCAATCAGCCTTGATCAAGGAAGATCTGTAGACAAAGTCATTCTACCTCTAATCAGCCTGTTTATTTTTTGGACCTTTTCTGTTTGGTTGATCCAATTTTCAATCTCTTCAATTTCTGTTCGCATTGATTACGTATTCAGAGTAATGATATACTTTTATATACTAATCAATGCCTTAAAATTCATTTTCGCCATAAATCAATACAGTTATTAGCTATTAAAGCTTGAAAAGCTTGGATAATCTTAACCAACCGTAAGCCACAGACACATTCATGCCTGTTTCCATAGTAACAAGGCAAACATGAGAACGCTTTTGACTGCGAGAAAGCACGTGTTAACAAATATATTCGAGTCATTGAGGTGGTTGTCTTATGTGCTAAAAATAGTAGCCAAATAGGCCTTAAATAACACACCAGAGGATGATAAGGTTTCATACTTGCAAGAAAAGGGTGTTACACCCAACAGAAAATTATGCCAAACGAAGAAGCATTTTATGATTAAAAAAAAAAACGTGTTGGCGATGCTCGCGCCAAGGGTGCATGGAGTCTGTGTTGGCGAGGAAAGACACATAGTTTCAAGATGGCACCCTTCCTCTTAGAACTGTAATGCTTTTCCTTTACTTATGGGTTAAGGAATTGACTTCTGTTTGTTTTTGTGTTGAAGAACTGGGGATGAGCCATTGCACAGCTGTTGATTATAACAGCAATGCTAGGGAAGTTTAGGTCATTCAGTTAAGGTTGGTAGTCCTGGGAAGATTGTTGAGATCGACCAAACGGTCTTCTCAAGACGTAAGCACAACTGAAGAAGGGTCCTACCTGACCAATGGGTTTTCAGAGGAGTGTGTCGCGAGACCAGACAGGTTTTTCTTTATACGGTATCACGTTAGAATCGTGACACACTGGAGGAATGCATACATCACTCGATTCTTCCAGGAACCACAATTTTCAGCGATTTGTGAAGGGTGTACTCTCACATTCCTGAAATTGATGGCTACTATTTTGAGCATAGAACTGTGAACCACAGCGTTGGGTTTGTTAACTCGAAAGATGGTACCCACACTCAACAAGTGGAGAGTACATGAGCCTCTGTAAAGCGAGGTAATAAATGACGTTGTGGCACTCACCATTCTATAGTAGATTCATATCTCTGTGAATTTATGTAGCACAGGAGATATGAAACTTGTGATTTCATCGAAAAATTGTTCGAATATATTTCTAATTTTCGCTTTCAATTTGTAATATGCTGTCTTGTTTTTGGATATATCTTCTAAGTTTGTGCTATAAGTTTCTTATTTTGAGAAATAATTTGTAATGTACGTCTACTTCCCCTCTCCTCTCTTTCCTCTTTCCCCCACACTATCAAACCTGTGTCCACGCCCACCTACCTCCCCACAAGCAACACTGTTGCAATTACACTAGCATACATCTGTTACACTCGCATACATCTGTCACACTCGCATGCAGAATCTGGAGGGGTTTTGCCAGGGCATGCTTACACGATATGAGGAGGATTGCTGGGAAACCATCAGAAGCAGCGTTTGAGTTTGTGTCCACTTCATCTATAGCTATAAATATATAAGTCAGTAAATGGTGGGGGTGTTAAATATCTCTCTCTCTCTCTCTCTCTCTCTCTCTATATATATATATATATATATATAATGCGAGAGGGTTAGGGGTTGAGGATTCAACCCACTAAGGGATAGTATCTATCCAATATACTGCTGGGAGGGTACCCAATTATTGTTA
>NC_068998.1:55533206-55534723 GCF_001194135.2 Octopus bimaculoides
GGACAAAATCCAAAATTACAGGTAGAAAACTCAATTAAAATCAATTTATAAAAAATTAAAATTAAATTGAGCCTTATAGATAAAGTATATATAAAATATATATAGTTTTAGGGAAAATAACCAATTTTCAAGAACTCATCGATGAAAATCCACTATCACATATAGAAAGATTAATAATTAAAAGCACAATAAATGAGTATAATATAAACTAAAGTAAATATCATAAGATAAATATAATATATATATATATAATTATGATAATAATATCAGGGATAAAAATCTAAATTTACAGGGAAAAATTCAAATTTTAATTTATCAAAATTGAAATCAAATTAAATTTCACAATATATAATATATAAATATATAACTTAGAGAAAAAACCCACAATTATTGAATTCATCTATGAAAATCCACAGTCACATATAGAAAAATTTAATAAGTAGATACACTAAAAAGACCTATAATAAAAATACAAGGTACTAAATATTAAAATAATAAAACGACTATACGTGTTTCATAACTACATTTTCAAATAGAAAATAAAATAAAAATCAAATCGATTAACAATATATCGATCGAAAATCATTTCTATTCAAAATTCTATTACAATGCTAACGAAATATCTTTTTATATAAATTTATCCATCATAAAGAGGACTGCTGGAAATATAGCGATAGGAACCAATACACCAGTCCTCCTTTCCAAACGCAACTAAAGCTTATGTACCAGGGAACATGTATGTATGGGAATGCTTATGTACACATATGTGCATGTATGTATGTATGTGTGGGTGGGTATATATATGTGTCCTTATGTTTAATAACAATAACAATTGACTCATTGGTGTGCATGTAAAGACGTTTATGTACACTTAAGTGTACATATATATATTCATGTATTTATGTTTATTTATTTATGTATATCTATATATGTCAGAGTATGCATGCATATGCATATATATGTGAGTTTTTATGATTTTTATGTGTTTTTATATGTCTATATTTCTATATTGTAAATTAACTCCATGAACTTTGTAAATCTCTGAAGAGGCCTAGAGAACCATACATGTACCTCTATTTTCATCCATTTCATCTATCAATTACTCCAGTTTACTGGAGTTATATAGATAGAATGAGGCAGTTCACCACTAGGCTGAAATAGCTGTAAGACATCGTCCCTTTTCGGTTACTAGATGTCTCTTTTAATTTTTATTACTGATATGACATAATATGTCATATGTGTTTGTTTTTTGTTTTTATTGTCCTCTTAGTTGAAAAATAAACAGGTAAATTGACATAATACAATGTCTGCAAGTTGATGAGTACCACATATCCCCTCCATTTTCTTATTGCTTCATAAATTAAGGGTAAAATTTCCTTTTCCCCGCAGCCATTTATTGCACTCGGTAAAACACTTGTGTAATAGTAATTGGGTATCCCTCTGGCAGTATATTGAATAGATATTATCCCTCATTAGTTTGAATTCACAACCCCTAACTTTCTTGGATATGCAAATAT
>NC_068998.1:55536563-55539660 GCF_001194135.2 Octopus bimaculoides
TATATATATGAATATATATATATATATAAATATATAAATATATATATATATAAATATATATATATATAAACATATATACCCTTTACTCTTTTACTTGTTTCAGTCTTTTGACTGTGGCCATGCTGGAGCACCGCCTTTAGTCGAGCAAATCGACCCGAGGACCTATTCTTTAGAAGCCTAGTATTTATTCTATCGGTCTCCTTTATGCATGTATGTATGAGTCTGTGTGTATGTGCATTTGTCTCCCTCGCTTGACAACTGGTGTTGGTTTGTTGATGTTTCTGTAACTTAGTGGAACTTAGACACTGATAGAAGAAATACCAAACTTGAAAAAAGAAGAAATAAAAAATTTTAGCGGTCGATTTGTTTTTTTAAATCGACATACCTCTTTATTTAAATCCCACTTTTGTATGTTGCACTTCGTCCTTTTATATTGCCCCCAATGTTTTGGATCCTTGTGCTCTATAAATGAAATCTTATAATTTTTGTTGTTGTGTTGAAGTTGCTGTTATTGTTCTTACAGGTTCTGAACCTCTGACGTTCCGTACATAGAAATCGATCACCCTTTTTTTTTTACTTTCAAAGGCTTAAGAAAATAGTTATAAGATAAAAAAAAAAAACTTCCTGCTAAAATGTTAAGTATCGACCTTATGATAAAATGCATTGTAACTCTGTTCTTCTTTAACCACGGTAGGATGTGAGTTGAGGAAGATTTTGCTATTTCTAGCAGATCGAGCGACTACAAAAACGCTCCATCGTTGATTCAAGTGTTGACAGTGATGGTTACAGTGGCTCGTGGAATGTCAAACAAGAGCAGGTTATTTGCTTTGCTTATGGGAATATTCAAAGATGACCTTCGAATGTCATGCCTGTTCAATAGTTTGTGTATTATTCAAACGTGATAGACGTTGTGACAAGGTCTGAGGCAAAAAAAAAAAGAAATAAAGAAAAAAGAAAAAACGCGAACAACCATAACAAAATCAAATAAACTGTCTCTAACGCATATACAGATGTATGTATGTATGTATAAGTATATGTGTGTACACGGGCATATAATTTGTGTATGCGGCTACGTTAGCGCATGTGTGTATATACGTGAATATGTGTGAAGTAATAATTGTGGAGGTGGCTGTATGTAAAACAATTGTGGACTTTATGAGATGTCCACGTCAGCAGATTCAGTCAAACGAACAAACACGTATACAAATAAATAAATACATACATACATATGTAGTGAAACCTCTCTCAGGTGTTTATTTCCGAATGATAACGCAGCGGCTAACATCTAGCTTTCGGCTGCTTGGACCATTGTGTCCATCACCCTGATTGGCTCTTATTTGCGCGGCATTTGTCTCCAGTTCACTCTCGCGCCAGGGTGCATACCGACCAATCGTGGCCTTTTGTTAAGGTCACGTGAGAGAGTGTTTTTTCTGCTGTTTCTTGAGCCCCTTTTTATCTATAAATAGTCTTGCTTCATCTACGCCAGCTTGTCTCGACTTTAGACCTCTCACACGTCTAGTCGTAGACCAACCAGTTTCCAGCGACGACGTCAACACAACCAATCTACTGTCTACTACAGTCCTGTTGCCAGCGCCAACACCACCACCAGAGTACACGCTACTAACAACAACCGCGGTTCCTTCTCAACACCGTTTGTGTGGATTGTTTCCACCTCGAAAATAACAGCCAGAACAACCTGCGAGAATCTTCTGTACCAAGTAACCGGTCGCAGCATCGACGCTCAACGTCACACACAACATGTGAAACCTCAGCTCTGCTATTCGGCCATGACCTCTTGTGTACGGACATTCTACCTACTGTGTAACTCTTCTATGAACTGGTACTTTCTTATCTTTGTGTTCAGGACTCTTATAGTCTGTTACAGACTCTCATTTCATGCTCTGTATTTCTCATTCACACTCACACACATATTATGTATACATACTATTATTCATACGAAGGCCTGTCTTATGTATTGTGTTACATATATTGAATCATGCAAGCAACACAGACACACAGTTGATTACCCTAATAAAACTTACTCTCTATATATCTAACGGTTGTCTCACTCTCATTCCTTGCTGGCACTTACCACGCATCTCAGATGCGAGTACTCTTATGTCATATTACATATTTTGTGTCGACTGTGCGACACGTTAAAAGGAGCCTGCTTCCGTTTTCAGAGGCTGGATCGCTGCAATGCGGAGCGGCAACCTGTTCAATGGTCAAAGTAAACGGCCACCCATCGGAGTCGTTTGGCATCACACGCCCGGTTCGTCAGGGCTTACCTCTGTCGCCTCTTCTATATGTATTGGCACTCGAGCCACTGTTACAGAAGTTGGAACAACTAACGGGCATCCCTTTCGAACTGGGACAAGGAAGGGCAGTGTCAGCATATGAGAACGACGTCATCGTCATGGAGTCGAATGCCTCCGGAGTGAAGACAATTGGCCTCATTTTAAAGGAATATGAGTGGATTGCAGGGGCTAAAATCAAAGCTGAGAAATCGGTTGGTTTGCGGTTGGGGTCTTGGAGAGGCAGGACGATGCCATGGGACGGCGTCGTCGAACGATGGCCCCCGATAGACCAGTGAAACCCCGCTCGGGGTTGTAGTTTGGTAACGATTCCCAATTTCACAAGAATTGGGTGGAGGTGGCGAACAGAGTGCGCAGTCTTACCCAGAAATGCACTGAAAGCTGTGGCTATAAAAATCGGGGTCCAAATATTTACACAGTGGCCATAAAGTCGGGGTCCAAACATTTACAGAATGGCCATAGAGTCGGGAACCAACCATTTACACAGTGGCCATAAAGTCGGGGTCCCAAAATTTACATAGTGGCCATAAAGTCGGGGTCCAAACATTTGCACACTGGCTATAAAGTCGGGGTCCAAACATTTGCACACTGGCCATAAAGTCGGGGTCCAAACATTTGCACACTGGCCGTAAAGTTGGGGCCCAAACATTTGCACATTGGCCAAAAAGTCAGGCTCGAAACATTGGCAAACTGGCCATAAAGTCGGGATCACAACATTTAAACATTGACCATAAAGTCAGGGTCCAAACAGTTGCCCAGTAACTATAATGTCGGGGTCTAAA
>NC_068998.1:55539883-55547221 GCF_001194135.2 Octopus bimaculoides
GTCGGGAACCAAAAACTGATCACTGGCCAAAAAGTCGGGGACCAAAAATTGAACACTGGCCATAAAGTCGGGAACCCAAAACTGATCACTGGCCAAAAAGTCGGGTACCAAAAATTGAACACTGGCCATAAAGTCGGGAACCAAAAACTGATCACTGGCCAAAAAGTCGGGAACCAAAAATTGAACACTGGCGATAAAGTCGGGAACCAAAAATTGAACACTGGCCATAAAGTCTTGGTCCAAACATTTGCACACTGGCAATTAAGTCGGGGTCCAAACATTTGCAAACTGGCGATAAAGTCGGGGTCGAAACATTGGCAAACTAGCCATAAATTCGTGTTAGAACATTTGCACACTGGCTATAAAGTCGGGGACCAAAACTATAATACTGGCCTCAGAGACCAAAAATTGAACACTGGCCATGAAGTCGGGGTCTAAACATTTGCACATTGGCCATAAAAGTCGGCGACCAAGAATTCAACACTGGCCATAAAGTCGGGGACCAAAAACTGATCACTGGCCATAAAGTCGGGGACCAAAAATTGAACACTGGCCAAAAAGTCGGGGACCATAAATTGAACACTGGCCATAAAGTCTTGGTCCAGAGATTTGCACACTGGCCATAAAGTCAGGGACCAAAAATATAACACTTGCCTGAGATACCAAAAATTGAACACTGGCCATAAAGTCGGGGTCCAAACATTGAACACATGCCATAAAGTCGGGGACCAATAATTGAACACTGGCCATAAATTCGGGGTCCAATCATTTGCTCAATGGCCATTTAATCGGGGTCTAAACATGTGCACACTGGCCGTAAAGTGGGGGTCCAAACATTTGCACACAGACCATAAAGTAGGGGACCAAAAATTGAACACTAGCCATAAAGTCTGGGTCCAGACATTTGCATAGTGGCCATAAATTCGGGGTCCAAATATTTGCACAGTGGCCATAAAGTCGGAGACCAAAAATTGAACACTGGCCATAAAGTCGGGAACCAAAAATTGAACATTGACCATAAAGTCGGGTTCCAAACATTTGCAGACTGGCCATAAAGTCGGGGTCCAAACATTGGCAAACTGGCCATAAATTCGGGGTCACAACATTTGCAGACTGGCCAAAATTATAATACTGGCCTCAGAGACCAAAAATTGAACACTGGCCATAAAGTCGGAGTCCAAACATTCGCACAGTGGCCATAAAGTCGGGAACCAAAAATTGAACACTAGCCAGAAAGTCGGGGACCAAGAATTAAACACTGGCCATAAAGTCGGAAACCAAAAACTGATTACTGGCCATAAAGTCGGGGTTCAAACATTGAACACATGCCATAAAGTCGGGTACCAAAAACTGAACACTGACCATAAAGTCATGGACCAAACATTGAACACTGGCCATAAATTCGGGGTCCA
Source organism: Octopus bimaculoides (assembly GCF_001194135.2). Taxonomy (NCBI): domain Eukaryota; kingdom Metazoa; phylum Mollusca; class Cephalopoda; order Octopoda; family Octopodidae; genus Octopus; species Octopus bimaculoides. The sequence continues at coordinate 55,541,296 of NC_068998.1, forward strand.
ACCATTTGCTCACTGGCCATTTAATTGGGGTCTAAACATGTGCAAACTGGCCATAAACTGAGGGTCCAAACATTTGCAAATAGGCCATAAAGTAGGGGAGCAAAAACTGCACAGTGACCATAAAGTCGGGGACGAAAAATTGAACACTGGCCATAAAGTCTGAGTCCAAACATTGAACACATGCCATAAAGTCGGGGACCTATAATTCAACACTGGCCATAAATTCGCGATTCAATCATTTGCTCACTGGCCATTTAATTGGGGTCTAAACATGTGCAAACTGGGCATAAACTGAGGGTCCAAACATTTGCACATAGGCCATAAAGTAGGGGACCAAAAACTGCACAGTGACCATAAAGTCGGGGACAAAAAATTGAACACTGGCCAAAAAGTCGGGAACCAAAAATTGATCACTGGCCATAAAGTCAGGGACCAAAAATATAACACTAGCCTGAGAGACCAATAATTGAACACTGGCCATAAATTCGGGGTCCAAACATCGAACACATGCCATAAAGTCGGGTACCAATAATTGAACACTGGCCATAAATTCGCGGTTCGGTAATTTGCTCACTGACCATTTAATCGGGGTCTAAACATGTGCACACTGGCCATAAACTGAGGGTCCAAACATTTGCACATATGCCATAAAGTAGGGGACCGAAAACTGCACAGTGGCCATAAAGTACGTACGTACTTACGTACGTTTGTACTTACGTACGTACGTACGAACGTACAAACGAACGTACATACGAAGGAACGAACTAGCGAAAGAACGAACGTAGTACAGACATACGAACGAACGAACGGACGTACGGAGATAAGTGCATAAGAACGAACGAGCGATCGAACGAACGGACGTACGTACGTACGTAAGAACGAACGAGCGATCGAACGAACGACGTACGTACGTACGTAAATACGAACCTAAGTACGTACGTACGAATGAACAAATGAACGTACGTACCTACGAAGGAATGAACGAACTAACGAAAGAATGAAATAACGAAAGAGCTAACGGACGAACGAACGTACGTACGAACGAACGAACGAACATACGAAATAACGAACGAACGTACGTTGGTAAGTACGAAAGAACAAGAGAACGAACGTACGTACGGATGTACGTTCGCAAGTACCTACGTACGAACGAACGAACGTACGTAAGAACGAACGACGAACGAACGAACGTACGTTCGTACGTAAGTACAAACGAACTACCGATCGAACTAACAAAAGACAGAACGAACGAAGGAAAGAACGAACGTAAGTATGTACGTAGGTACGAACGAAAGAACGAATGAACGAACGATCGAAGAAACGAACGTACGTAAGTACGTACGAAAGAACGAACGTAAGTACGTATGTACGAACGAACGATAGTACGTACGTACGTACGTACGAAGGAACGAACGAACGAAGAAACGAAATGAAGGAACGAGCGTACGTACGCACGAACGAACGTACGTACGCACGAACGAACGTACGTACGAACGAACGAATGTACGTATGTACGAACGTACGAACGAACGTACGAAGGAACTAACGATTGAACGTACATACGCACGTACGTACGAACGAACGAGCAAGTGAAAGAACGTACGTACGTAATTACGTATGTACGAACGAACGAACGATCGAACGAACGAACGAAAGAACGAACGTATGTACGTAAGTAAGTACGAACGAACGAACGAATGTACGTATTTGCGAACGAACGAACGAACGACAGAATGATCGAAGGAACGAACGAACGAAAGAACGAACGTACGTACGTACGCAAGAACGATCATACGTACGTACGTACATACGAACGAACGAAAGTATGGACGTACGAACGTACAAACGAACGTACATACGAAGGAATGAACTAACGAAAGAACGAACGAACGAAAGAACTAACGAACGAACGTACGTGCGTATGTACGAAGAAAAGTACGAACGAACGTACGTACGAAGGACCGAACGAACCAACAAACGAATGTACGTACGTACGTACATACGAATGATCGAACGAACGTACGTACTTACGTACGAATGAACGAACGAACGAACGAAAGAACGAACGTACGTACGAACGAACGAACAACGAACGAACTTACGTACGTAATTACGTACGAACGATCGATCGAACGAACGAACGAACGAACGTACGAAATAACGAACGACCAACGAACGAACGTACGTTCGTACGTAAGTAGGAACGAACTAACGATCGAACAAACAAAAGAAAGTACGAATGAAGGAAAGAACGAACGTAAGTGTGTATGTAGGTACGAACGAAAGAACGAATGAACGATCGAAGAAGCGAACGTACGTAAGTACGTACGAAAGAACGAACGATCGAAAGATCGAACGAACGAACGTACGTACGTACGTACGTATGTATGAGCGAAAGGAAATACATACGTCCGTACGTACGAAAGAACGAACGAACGTACGAACGTATGTATGAACGAACGGTAGTACGTACGTACGTACGAAGGAACGAACGAACGAAGAAACGAAATGAAGGAACGAGCGAACGTACGAACGAACGAACGTACGTATGTACGAACGTACGTATGTACGAACGTACGTATGTACGAACGTACGAACGAACGTACGAACGAACGTACGAACGAACGTACGAACGAACTAACGATTGAACGTACATACGCACGTACGTGCGTACGAATGAACGAACGAACGAATGAAAGAACCTACGTACGTAATTACGTATATACGAATGAACAAACGAACGTACGTACGTAGGTACGTCCGAACGAACGAACGATCGAAAGAACGAACGAAAGTACAAACCTATGTACCAACGTAAGTACAAACGAACGAACGCAATTACGTACGTACGAATGAACAAACGTACGTACGTGCGACCGAACGAACGAACGAACTAATGAATGAACGAACTAACAAACGAACGAACGAATGAACGAAAGAAGGAACGAACGATCGTACAAATGGATTCACGAAGAAACGTAGGTACGACCAACCGCACGTACGAACGAACAAACGATCGAACGAACATACGTACATACGTAGGAACGAACGAACGAACGAAAGAAGGATCAAACGATGGAATGATCGAACGAAGGAACAAAAAAACGAACGAACGTACTTACGAACGATGGAAAGAATGAACGAAATATTGGACGAACGAACGTACGTACGTACGTACGAACAAATGAACGAACAAACGAACGAAAGAACAAATGAAATAACGAAAAAACGAATGTACGTACGTAAGTACGAATGAACGAACAGACGTACGTACGTACGTACGTACGAACGAACGAACGAACGAACGAACGGATGCATGTACAAACGTAAGAACGAACGAACGAACGAACGGACGTACGAACGAACAGACGTACGAACGAACGAACGTACGTAAGTACGTACGAATGAACGATCGTACGTACGTACGTACAAACGAACGAACTAACGACCGAACGATCGAAGGAACGAGCGAAAGAACGATCGTACGTACGTACATACGAACGAATGAACGTATGTACGTAAGTACGTACGTACCAACGAACAAACGGACGTACATACATACGAAGCAACGAACGAACGAACTAACGAAAAAACGAACGAACGAAACAACTAACGAAGGAACGAACGAACGTATATACGTACGTACGAACGACCCAACGAACGTACGTACGTTCGTGCGTAAGTACGAAAGAGCGAACGAACGAACGAACGAACGAAAGAAAGACAACGAACAAACGAACGAACGAAAGAAAGACACAACGAACAAACGAACGTACGTTTGTACGTACTTTCATACGTACGAATGAACGAACGAACGAAAGAACGATCGAAAGTACGAATGAACGAACGAACGAAAGAACGATCGAAAGTACGAATGAACGAAAGAACGATCTATCGAACGAACGATCGAACGAACGATCGAACGAACGAATGAACAAACGTACGTAAGCAGGTACATATGTACGTACGTACGTACGTACGAACGAACAAAAGAACGTACGTACGACCGAACGAACAAACGAACGAACAAAGGAACAAACGAACAAAAGAACGAACGTAGGTACGTACAAACGAACGAACGAACGAAAGTACGTACGTACGTACTACGTAGTGCGTGCGTAAGAACGAACAAACGAACAAACGAACGAACGTAGGTACGTACGAAAGAAAGAAAGATCGAACGAACAGACGAAGGTACGAACGTACGTACGATCGAGCGAACGAAAGAATGTGCGTACATACGTCCGTACGTACGAACGAACGAACGAACGAAGGTACGTACATACAACGAACGGACGAACGTACGTACGTACGAACGAGCGATCGAACGAACGAAAGAATGAACAAGCGAATGAACGTACGTACTTACGTACGTACGAACGAACGAACGAACAAACGTGCGGATGAACCTATGATTCAACGAACGAGTGAACGAACAAACGTACGTCCGAACGTTGGTACATACGAACGAACGCACGTACATACGTAGTATGTACATTAGAACGAACAAACGAACGAACGAAAGAACGTACACACTTGTAAACGAAAGAAAGATCGAACGAACAAACAAATGAACGTACGAACGAACGTACGTACATACATCCATACGTAGGAACGAGCGAACGATCGAACGAACGTACGTACGTACGAATGAATGAACTAACGTATGTACGTACGTACGAACGACTGAACGCATGAAATTAAGGAACGAACGAACGTACGAACGAACGAACGAACAAACGAACGAACGTACATATGTACGTACGAACATACGTACGATTAAACGAACGAAGGAACGTACGTGTGTACGAACGAACGTACGTACGTAAAAACAATCGAAAGAACGAACGAACGAAAGAACGAAGGCACGTACGTACTTACGTAAGTACGAACGAACGATCCAGCGAACGAACGTAATTACATACGCACGAACGAACGAACGAATGGACGAGCGAACATACGTACGTACGAAGAAACGATCGAACGAACGAACGATCCAACGAACGAACGTACGTACGTACGTACATAAGTACGTACGTAATAAATACCTACGTACATAAGTACGTACGTACGAACGAACGAACGAACGTACGTACGTACGAACGAACGAAAGAATTAACGAACGAATGAACGAAAGAAGGAGCGAACGATCGTACCAATGAATTCACGAAGAAACGTAGAACGAATGAACGAATGAACGAACAGACGTACGTTCGTACGTATGAACGAACGAACGAACGTACGCATGTACAAACGTAGGAACGAACAAATGAACGTACGTAAGTACGCACGAAAGAACGATCGTACGTACGTACGTATGAACGAACGAACGTACGTACGAACTAAAGACCGAACATACGTACGATCGTACGTACGTACATACGATCGTACGAACGTAAGGACGTACGTACGAACGAGCAAACGAACGTACATACGTACGAAGCAACGAACGAACGAACGAACTAACGAAAAACTAACGAAGGAACGAAGGAACCTACGTACGAAGGAGCGTACGAACGAAACAAACGAACGTACGTTTGTATGTACTTTCATACGTACGAATGAACGAACGAACGAACGAAAGAACGAACGAACGAAAGAACGAAAGAACGATCGAAACTACGAATGAACGAACGAACGAAGGAATGAACAAACGTACGTAAGTAGGTAAATATGTACGTACGAACGAACGGACAAACTAACGAACGAACGTACGTACGAACGAAAGAAAGAATGTACGTACGACCGAACGAACAATCTAAGGAACAAACGAACGAAAGAACGAATGTACGTACGTACGAACGAGCGAACGAACGAACGAAAAAATGAACAAACGAATGAACGAAAGAATGAACAAGCGAATGAACATTTGTTCGTACGTACGTACGAACAAACGAAGGAACGATCGAACGAACGTGCATACGTA
>NC_068998.1:55547287-55550706 GCF_001194135.2 Octopus bimaculoides
ACTAACGACCGAACCAACGAACGAGCGAACGAACGAACGTACGTCCGAACGTTGGTACATACGAACGAACAAAAGAACGAACGAACGTACGTACGTAATTACGTACGTACGAACGAAAGGACGAGCGAACGTACGTACGTACGTACGAACAAACGAAGGAACGATCGAACGAACGTGCATACGTACGTAGGAACGAACGAACTAATGAACGAACGAACTAATGAACGAATGAACTAATGAACGAACGTTCGCACTTACGTACGTAGGAACGAACGAAAGAATGGACGAACGAACGTACGCACGTATGTACGTAAGTAAGTATCAACGTGTGAATCAACGAACGAATGAATGAAAGAACGTACATACGTATGTAGGACCGAATGAACGAACGAACGAAAGGATTAACGAATGAACGATATAAGGAACGAACGATAGAACAAACGATTTAACGAACAATCGTAGGTACATACGTACGAACGAACGAACAACCATACGTACGAAGGAACAAACGAACGAATGAACGTACGTACGTACGTACGTAGGAACGAACGCACAAACGAAAGAAGGAACGAACGAAGGAACAAAAGAACGAACGAACGAAAGTACTACGTACGAACGAATGAACGAAGGTACGTTCGAACGAATGAACGAAGGTACGTACGAACTTACGTAAGTACGAACGAAAGAACGAACGAACGATCGAACGAACGAACGATCGAACGAACGAAAGAAAGAACGTACGTACGTACGTAAGTACGAACGAACGAATGAAGAAATGAACGTTCGTACGTACGAAAGAACGAACGATCGAACGAACGATCGAACGAACGTACATACGTCCGTACGTAAGTACGAACGACGGAACGAACGAACTAATGAACGAACGTACGCACGTACGTACGTAGGAACGAACGAACGAACGAACGTACGCACGTATGTACGTATGAATGTACGTACGAACGTACGTACGAAGCAACGAACGAACGAATGAAAGAACGTACGTGCGTACGAACGATGGAACGAACGAACGAAAGAATTAACGAAAGAAGGAACGAAAGAAGGAACGAACAATCGAAGAAACGAACAATCGAAGAAACGAATTAACGAAGAAACTCAGGTATGTACGTACGACCAACCGCACGTACGAACGAACAAACGATCGAACAAACATACGTACATACGTAGGAACGAACGAAAGGAGGATCAAACAATGGAATGATCGAACGAAGGAAGAAAAAAACGAACGAACGAACGTACGTACTTACGAACGATCGAAAGAATGAACTAAATATTGGACGAACGAACGTACGTACGTACGTACGAACAAATGAACGAACAAACGAACGAACGAACAAACGAAATAACGAAAAAACGAATGTACGTACGTAAGTACGAATGAACGAACAGACGTACGTACGTACGTACGAACGAACGAACGAACGTATGCATGTACAAACGTAAGAACGAACGAACGAACGAACGAACGGACGTACAAACGAACGAACGTACGTAAGTACGTACGAATGAACGATCGTACGTACGTACGTATGAACGTACGTACGTACAAACGAACGTACTAACGACCGAATGATCGAAGGAACGAACGAAAGAACGATCGTACGTACGTACGTACATACGAACGAATGAACGATCGAACGAACGAACGTATGTAAGTAAGTACGTACGTACGACCGAACGAACAGACGAACGAACGATGGAACAAACGAACAAAAGAACGACCGAAAGTACGTATGAACGAACGAACGAAAGTACGTACGTAAGAACGAACAAACGAACAAACGAACGAACGTACGTACGTACGAACGAAAGAAAGATCGAACGAACAGACGAAGGTACGTAAGTACGTACGATCGAGCGAACGAAAGAACGTGCGTACATACGTCCGTACGTACGAACGAACGAGCGATCGAACGAACGAACGAAAGAATGAACAAGCGAATGAACGTACGTACTTCCGTACGTACGAACGAACGAACGAACGAACGAAAGTGCGGATGAACCTATGAAACGACGAACGAGCGAACGAACGAACGTACGTACGTACGTAGAACGTACATTAGAACGAACAAACGAACGAACGAAAGAACGTACGCACTTGCGAACGAAAGAAAGATCGAACGAACAAACAAACGAACGTACGTACGAACGAACGAACGTACGTACATACATTCGTACGTAGGAACGAGCGAACGTACGTACGTACGAATGAATGAACTAACGTATGTACGTATGTACGAACGACTGAACAAATGAAATTAAGGAACGAACGAACGAACAAACTAACGAACGTACATATGTACGTACGTACATACGTACGATTAAACGAACGAAGGAATGTACGTTCGTAAAAACAATCGAAAGAACGAACGAAAGAACGAAGGCACGTACGTACGTACGTACGTAAGTACGAAGGAACGATCGAACGTACGAATGTAATTACATACGTACGAACGAACGAACGAACGAATGGACGAGCGAAGGTACGTACGTACGAACAGACGATCGAACGAACGTACGATCGAACGAACGAACGTACGATCGAACGAACGAACGTACGTACGTACATAAATACGTACGTACAGAAGTACGTACGTACGAACGATCGAACGAACGAACGAACGTACGTACGTACGAACGAACGAAAGAATTAACGAACGAATGAACGAAAGAAGGAACGAACGACCGTACCAATGGATTCACGAAGAAACGTAGGTACGTACGTACGAACAACCGCCCGGACGAACGAACGTACGTACGTACGTACGTAGGAACGAACGAACGATTAAACGAATGAAAGAAAGAAGGATCAAAAGAGGGAATGATCGAACGAAGGAACAAAAGAACGAACGTACGTACGAACGAACGAACGATCATACGTACATAAGTACGAATGAACAAACAGACGTACGTTCGTACGTAGGACCGAACGAACGAACGTATGCATGTACAAACGTAAGAACGAACGAATGAACGTACGTAAGTACGCACGAAAGAACGATCGTACGAACGTACGTATGAACGAACGAACGTACGTACGAACTAAGGACCGAACATACGTACGATCGTACGTACGCACATACAAACGAACGAACGTAAGGACGTACGTACGAACGTACGAACGAACAAACGGACGTACATACGTACGAAGCAACGAACGAACGAACTAACGAAAAGCTAACGAAGGAACGAAAAAACGTACGTACGAAAGAGCGTACGAACGAAACACACGAACGTACGTTTGTATGTACTTTCATACGTACGAATGAACAAACGTACGTAAGTAGGTAAATATGTACGTACGAACGAACGGACAAACTAACGAACGAACGTACGTACGAACGAACGTAGGTACGTACGAACGAACGTAGGTACGTACGAACGTAAGAACGAACAAACAA
>NC_068998.1:55551741-55557504 GCF_001194135.2 Octopus bimaculoides
ACGAACGTTCGAACGAATGAACGTACGTACGTACAAACGATCGAATGAACGAAAGAACGAACGTGGTACTTACGTATGTACGTAAGTACGAACGAACGAAGGTACGTGCGTAAAAACGAACGAACGATCGAACCAACGAATGTAATTACGTACGTACGAACGAACGAACGAATGGACGAGCGAGCATACGTACAAACGAAAAACGAACGAACGAACGAACGTACACACGTATGTACGTAAGTAAGTACGTACCTATGAATCAACAAACGAACGAATGAAAGAACGTACGTACGTACGTACGTACGAACGAACGAACGAACGAACGAAAGAATTAACGAACGAACGAATGAACGAAAGAACGAACGAACGATAGAACAAACGATTTAACGAACAATCGTAGGTACATACGTAAGAACGAACGAACAACCATACGTACGAAGGAACAAGCGTACGAATTAACGTACGTACGTACGTACGTAGGAACGAACGAACGATTGATCGAACGAACGCACAAACGAACAAACGAAAGAAGGAACGAAAAATGGAACGAACGAACGGAGGAACAAAAGAACGAACGAACGACAGTACGTACGTACGTAGGTAAGTACGTACGTACATAGGTAAGTACGAAAGAACGAACGTAATTACGTACGTACGTACGAACGAACGTACGAACGAACGTACGTACGAACGAACGTACGTACGAACGAACGTACGAACGAACGTACGTATGTAGGTACATAAATACGTACATACGAACGAACGAACGACCGACCGTACATACGTCCGTACGTAAGTACGAACTTATGAACGAACGAACTTATGAACGAACGAACTAACGAACGAACGTACGCACGTACGTACGTAGGAACGAACGAACGAACGAACGAAAGAATTAACGAATGAACGAAATAAGGAAAGAACGATAGACAAACGATTTAACGAACAATCGTAGGTACATACGTACGAACGAACGAACAATCGTACATACGAAGGAACAAACGAACGAATGAACGTACGTACGTACGTAGGGACGAACGCACAAACGAAAGAAGGAACGAACGAACGAACAAAAGAACGAACGAAAGAAAGTACGTACGTACGAAAGAAAGTACGTACGTACGAAAGAAAGTACGTACGTGCAAAAGAAAGTACGTACGTAGGAACGAACGAACGAAGGTACGTACGAACTTACGTAAGTACGAACGAACGAATGAACGAACCATCGAACGAACGAAAGAAAGAACGTACGTACGTAAGTACGAACGAACGAATGTAATTACGTACGTACGTAAATACGAACGAACGAATGAAGGAATGAACGTTCGTACGTACGAAAGAATGAACGATAGAACGAACGTACGTACGTAGGTACATAAGTACGTAAGTACGAACGAACGTACATACGTCCGTACGTAAGTACGAACGAAGGAACGAACGAGCTTATGAACGAACGGACTAACGAACGAACGTACGCACGTACGTACGTAGGAACGAACGAAAGAACGTACGCACGTATGTACATACGAACGTACGTACGAAACAACGAACGGACGAATGAAAGAACGTACGTGCGTACGAACGAAGGAACAAACGACCGATTGAACGAACTAACGAACGAACGAACGAACGAACGAACAAACGAAAGAAGCAACGAACGATCGAACGAAAGTACGTACGTACGAACGATCGAACGAAACAACTAACGAACGAACGTCTACGTATGTACGTACGTAAGAACGAACGAACGAACGAACAAAGAAACGGACGAACGTATGTACATTCGTACGAACGAAAGAAAGAACGTACGTACGTAAGTACGATCGAATGAACGTAATTATGTAGGTACGTACGAACGAATGAACATACGTAGGCACGAACGAAAGAACAATCAAACGATCGAACGATCGAACGAACGAACGTACGTCCGTACGTACAAACGAACATACGTACGAACGAACATACGAAAGAACGAACGTACGTACGTACTTACGTATGTACGTAAGTACGAACGAACGAAGGTACGTGCGTAAAAACGAACGAACGATCGAACCAACGAATGTAATTACGTACGTACGAACGAACGAACGAATGGACGAGCGAACATACGTACAAACGAAAAACGAAGGAACGAACGAACGATCGAACTAAAGAACGAACTAACGAATGAACGTTCGCACTTACGCACGTAGGAACGAACGAATGAACGAACGAACGTACACACGTATGTACGTAAGTAAGTACGTACCTATGAATCAACGAACGAATGAATGAAAGAACGTACGTACGTACGAACGAACGAACGAACGAAAGAACGAAAGAAGGAACGAACGATAGAACAAACGATTTAACGAACAATCGTAGGTACATACGTACGAACGAACGAACAACCATGCGTACGAAGGAACAAACGTACGAATGAACGTACGTACGTACGTACGTAGGAACGAACGAACGATTGATCGAACGAACGCACAAACGAACAAACGAAAGAAGGAACGAAAGATGGAACGAACGAACGGAGGAACAAAAGAACGAACGAACGGCCAGTTGAGAATTTCTGGTCACCGACTTTATGGCCAGTGTTAAATTTTTGGTGCCCCCCATTTTATGGCCAGTGTTCAATTATTGGTCCCCGACTTTATGGCCAGTGTTCAATTAAAGGTCCCCGACTTTATGGCCAATGTTCAATATTTGGTCCCCGTCTTTATGGCCAGTGTGCAATTATTCGTCCCCGACTTTATGGCCAGTGTTTAATTTTTGATCCCCGACTTTATGGCCAGTGCGCGATTTTTGTTCCCCGACTTTATTGTCAGTTTAGAATTTCTGGTCCCCTTCTTTATGGCCAGTGTGCGATATTTGGTTACCGACTTTATGGCCAATGTTTAATTTTTGGTTCCCCCATTTTATGGCCAGTGTTCAATTTTAGGTCCCCGACTTTATGGCTAGAGTTCAATTATTGGTCCCCGACTTTATGGCCAGTGTGCGATTTTTGGTCCCCGTCTTTATGGCCACTGTGCGATATTTGGTCCCCGTCTTTATGGTCAGTGTTCAATTTTCGGTCACCAACTTTATGACCAGTGTTCAGTTTTTGGTCCTCGACTTTATGGCCATTGTGCATTTATTCGTCCCCGACCTCAGGGCCAGTGTGCGACTTGTGGTGCCCGTCTTTATGGCCAGTGTCCAATTATTCGACCCCGACTTTATGGCCAGTTTAGAATTTCTGGTCCCCGACTTTATGGCCAGTGTGCGATTTTTGGTCCCCGACTTTATGGCCAGTGTTCAATTTTTGATCCCCGTCTTTATGGCCAGTGTGCAATTATTGCTCCCCGACTTTATGGCCAGTGTGCGATTTTTGGTCCCTGTCATTTTGGCCAGTGTGCAATATTTGGTCCTCGACTTTATGACCAGTATTCGATTTGTGTTCCCCCATTTTATGGCCAGTGTTCAATTATAGGTCCCCGACTTTATGGTCAGTGTTCAATTATTGGTCCTTGACTTTATGGCCAGTTTACGATTTTTGGTCCCCGTCTTTATGGCCAGTGTGCAATATTTGGTCCCCGACTTTATGGCCAGTGTTTAATTTTTGATCCCCGATTTATGGCCAGTGTGCGATTTTTGTTCCCCGACTTTATGGTCAGTTTAGAATTTCTGGTCCCCGACTTTATGGCCAGTGTGCGATTTTTATTCCCCGACTTTATGGCCAGTGTTCAATTATAGGTCCCCGACTTTATGGCCAGTGTTCAATATTTGGTCCCCGTCTTTATGGCCAGTGTGCAATTATTCGTCCCCGACTTTATGGCCACTGTTCAATATTTGGTCCCCGTCTTTATGGTCAGTGTTCAATTTTCAGTCCCCGTCTTTATGGCCAGTGTCCAATTATTCGACCCCGACTTTATGGCAAGTGTTCAATATTTGGTACCCGACATTATGGCTAGTTTAGAATTTCTGGTCCCCGACTTTATGGCCAGTGTGCGATTTTTGTTCACCGACTTTATGGCCAGTGTTCAATTTTTGGTCGCCGTCTTTATGGCCAGTGTGCAATTATTAGTCCCCGACTTTATAGCTAGTGTGCGATTTTTCGTCCCCGTCTTTATGACCAGTGTGCAATATTTGGTCCGCGACTTTATGGCAAGTGTGCGATTTTTGGTCCCCCATTTTATGGCCAGTGTTCAATTATAGGTCCCCGATTTATGGCCAGTGTTCAATATTTGGTCCCCGTCTTTATGGCCAGTGTGCTATTATTCGCCCCCGAATTTATGGCCAGTTCTGAATTTCTGGTCCCCCGACATTATGGCCAGTGTGCGAATTTTGTTTCCCGACTTTATGGCCAGTGTACAATTATTCGACCCCGACTTTATGGCCAGTGTTCAATTTTTGGTACCCGACCTTATGGCCAGTGTGCGATATTTGGTCCCCGACTTTATGGCCAGTGTTAATTTTTGGTCCCCGTCTTTATGGACAGTGTGCAATTATTGGCCAGTTTAGAATTTCTGGTCCCCGGTTTTATGACCAGTGTGCAATTATTCGTCCCCGACCTCATGGCCAGTGTGCGACTTGTGGTCCCCGTCTTTATGGCCAGCATCCAATTATTCGAACCTGACTGTATGGCCAGTGTTCAATTTGTGGTGCCCGACTTTATGGCCAGTTTAGAATTTCTCGTCCCCGACTTCATGGCCAATGTACAATTGATGGTCCCCGACTTCATGGCCAGTGTGCGATTTTTGGTCCACGTCTTTGGCCAGTGTTCAATTTTTGGTCCCCGACTTCATAGCCAGTGTACAATTTTTGGTCCCCGACTTTATGACCAATATTCAATTTTTGGTCCCTGACTTTATAGCCCGTGTTCAATTTTAGGTCCCCGTCTTTATGGCCACTGTGTGATTTTTTGTCCCCGTCTTTATGGTCAGTGTTCAGTTTTTGGTCCCCGACTTTAAGGCCAGTGTGCAATTATTCGTCCCCGACCTTAGGGCCAGTGTCCAACTTGTGGTCCCCGTCTTTATGGCCAGTGTTCAATTTTTGTTCCCCGACTTTATGGCCAGTGTACAATGCTCGGTCCCCGTCTTTATGGCCGGTGTGCAATTTTTGAGCCCCGACTTTATGGCCAGTGTGCGATTTTTGGTCCCCGACTTTATGGTCAGTGTTCAATTTTTGGTCCCCGACTTTATAGCCAATGTTCAATTTTAGGTCCCCGTCTTTATGGCCGGTGTACAATTTTTGAGCCCCGACTTTATGGCCAATGTGAGATTTTTGGTCCCCGACTTTATGGCCAGTGTTCAATTGTTGGTCCCAACTTTATGGCCAATTTTCAGTTTTTGGTCCCTGTCTTTATGGCCAGTGTTCAATTTTCGTTCCCTGACTTTATGGCCTGTGCACAATTTTTGGTCCCCCATTTTTATTCCCCGACTTTATGGCCAGTGTTCAATTATAGGTCCCCGACTTTATGGCGGGTCCCCGTCTTTATGGCCAGTGTGCAATTATTCGTCCCCGACTTTATGGCCAGTGTTGAAATTTCTGGTCCCCGTCTTTATGGCCGGTGTGCAATTTTTGGTCCCCGACTTTATGGCCAGTGTGCAATTATTGGTCCCTGACTTTATAGCCAGTTTAGAATTTCTTGTCCCCGACTTTATGGCCAGTGTGCGATTTTTGTTCCTCGACTTTATGGCCAGTGTTCAATTTTTGGTCGCTGACTATATATATACAGATAGATGAAGGTATGTACATGTATATATGCATATATATATGCATATACTTGCCTATTCC
>NC_068999.1:0-1649 GCF_001194135.2 Octopus bimaculoides
ATATATATATATATATATATATATATATATACACACATGCATACAAACACAAATGATATTTACAGGTGTTTTTATTCACTTCTCTACCGAAATCATAATTTTTTTTTTAACGATACTACAAAAAATGGCAAAAATTCTGCCGTTCCGTCCGACCTGGAGCATGAAATCGCAGTCTGCTGTGAGACGAGATCGAATCACCCTACCAGAAATGTTCTTATATAAGAACTAAGTGGCCAATGACGAAGGGTTAAATAGAAATAGATCAATTTAATATTACGCCTATCCTCGTTTTTATGACTAGCGATTCGAGAAAGAGATCAATAGAATAAATATCAGGCTTGATAAGATTAAGTACTAGGGACCACGGCGGTGCCTCAGCATGGCCTAAGTCCAATGACTGCCCTATGAATAGATTTATGTCTATCTCGTTGGGTAATTGTTTCCCTACGTTCAAGGCTTTCCCTATTTTCTTTTATGGATCTTAGTTGATTATTTTGTTGTTTTCATTCCGTTCAATACAGAATTTTAGCCTCATTTATTGATTATTGAATTTTTTTAAAGGTGAATACCTTAACCTAATGCCATTATATGTTCAATTCGCTATGGATAAAGTTAATTTCTTTACCATTTGATACATTGCCGCCACAAATTGGTGCGTGTATTTTGCCTTAAAAATAAATTAACGAAGCTAAAATCCCACCGAATCTCTCTCTCTCTCTCACACACACATACACACACACACACTTAACACACGTATGTGTATATATGTGTATATATATCTGGAGAATCTACAAGAATAGATGCAAGCGCTAATTTATGAAAAAACATGTGACATATTAATAAAAATCTGTAAATGTACAACCAGCCAGATATCTGAGTACCTTATTATTTTTTCTAATATATAATTCCTATACATCACCTCCAAACCTAATATATGTATGTATAAAACTATGAAAAGACAATTTTGAATTTAGGACCGTAGAAACAATGATACCCTCCTCCTATACTTCTATATTTCTACTACTAGTTATTCTTCTTGAGTGAAACTGCTTCAGTCTAGGTTCTAAACCTTCTTCGCTCACTGCTAACTACCTGACTGGGCTTGAAGATGTGGCTATTGATTGATGATAGTGAGTGATCTTAGTTTTATTATTATATCTTATATGGTTGGAATTTCTTTTACGTTTCTCTCTCTCAAGGACATTCCTACTGATTTAGTAATGTGAAAATTTAGTGAAGGCCTGCTTCTGTTTGGAGTCGAAGCATGATAGCAGTATTCTCGCAGCTTATACGTATCTTGGAATGTGATGTTTTGAGGTGTTTATATCCTTTTTTTTGTCAATGATTGAAGGGAAAACATTAAAAAAAAAAACCCAGAGTGGGTGGCAAAGGCAGATTTATTTATAAAGGTCGGTGAATGAAGATGATGAAATTGGTAAGATAAATTAGGAATACAACCAAGAAAGAATAGCATTCTCGAAGAGAAGACCGCTACAAAAATTACACAACACAAGCCGATGTGCTGCTGCTGCTGGTACTACTACTACTACTACTACTACTACTAAATACTAATAATAATTCCTGGTACAATAGTACAATAGGCACAAGGCATGAAATTTTTGGGGAAGGGGCTAATCGATTACATCGAC
>NC_068999.1:1659-4522 GCF_001194135.2 Octopus bimaculoides
CCCCCCCAGTATTCAACAGGAGCTTATTTTATCGACTCGAAAAGTATGACAGGCACAGCCGACCCCAGCGAGATTTAAACTCGGTATGTAAAGAACAGTATTTTGACTGGCGCTGTAATGGTTTTTGATTTAGGTATAAGGCTAGTCTTTTAAGAGGAGGGTATTAATCGATACCATCGATCCTAATACACATGACTGGTTGTTACTTTATTTTATTGACCTCCAGATGTTGATCTCAATGTTTTGGACTAAAAACGTCAAAAGCCAGTACAAATATCGCCAAGCCAGACGATTTGACGGTTCTGTCAAATCGTCATCATCATCATATATTAATAAAAATGATGATGGTGATGATGATGTTTGATAACAATGCCTTCGAATGAAAGTAACCATGTTATTCAATGAATTGTAGACCAAATTATATCCACCACTTAAATTTCATTAACGCTAAATTGATTAACAAGGAAAACAAAGAGGTTCATTGATTTTAAACAATATGTTCGGACTTTTTGTTTGTATATGGTGCCCCAGCATGGCCGCAGCCCTCGAGCTGAAACAATTGAAAGAAAAAAACCCGTGTGTTGTGTGTGTATATCTCAGCATACTCATTGCAAATGACTGTCTCCATGCAATCACCCTCGAGGTTTATAGCGTTTACACGTGCATCCTAACTATCGATCTCTCTGTCAGTCGATTGAGCGATCATTGGATGAGTGTGGGTCTTTTTTGTTGGGCTGCTGCTCAGGACATTCACACACATGTGTGCGTGCATGCATGCATTTTTCCACAGCCATCTACGTGTTACAAAGTAATAATTACTTTACACCGCGGTCACCTTGCTGTCCGCTGCACACGTTTCCACCATTGCCTATCTCCAAGTCAGCCCTGTTCCTGTAGACCACCTCCCAACTATCTATATCCCTCTTCGCCTTCTAATGACAACTCCATTTTTAAAAGGTAGACCCAGTAGGGCTTTCTGACAGAATGGGGTAGCTGTACTTTGTCTGATATGCTATGTTAAGATCAAGGAAAAGTAGTGAAAATAATAAATATAATAAACACTTTATTTCTATATCTCTACATTGATTGTTTTTACTCATTTTTTTAAAGTCTTTTACTTATTTCAGGCATTGAATTGTGGCCATACCGGGGCACCAATGTGGAGTTTTAAGTTGATTGAATCGACCCTAGTACTTATTTTTTTAGAATCTGATACCTATTTTATTCCCCCTTTTTTTCTTTTTTTGGCCTGACTTGCTAAGTTTGTGGAGCAAACTGACAGCAATAGTAAAATGGTATTGGAGAGATACATATGCCCAGACACACACTCACATGATGGGCTTCTGTTCAGTTTCCATCTACCAAATTCACTCACAAAACATTGGTTGACTGGAGGCTATAATAAAAGGCACTTGCCCAAGGTGTTGCTCTATTGGGTCTGCAACCTCAAAAAATGTGGTTTCCATATACGTCAACTTGATACAGTTAAATGTACTACTTATCACCCATCAATTGCTCCTATTCAAATACTACGTGGCAAGAAGAGAAGAACTCTTAACCAAACTAGAACAGAACATCATTGTACTTCTTATGGCAGATTTCAACCTGCCCAATGCAAAATGAAAACATGGAAACTAAAAATTTTTAGTTTTCGTGTTTTCTTTTTCCATTTTACGTTTTCTGTTTTTTACCTTATGTCTTTTTCTATATGCTGCCTTTTCAGTTTTTTTTTTCACGTTTCCTCTCTTATTCCATCTTTTTAGTTCATTATCGTATGTGATTCGTGCCTGAAGAATATGTTTGAGATATTTCTCAACATATGAAACTATTAGTAGCCCTTAAATATATGTATGGTGTCCTTTAAATAAATAAATATATATATATATATGATGATGATGATATATATATATATATACAGAGAGAGAGAGAGAGAGAGAGAGAGCGTGCAGGCATGGCTGTATGGCAAGTAGCTTGCTTACTAACCACATGTTTCCAATTTCTTTCAAGTGGTTGGAAATTGTCTTATACGTTACGTCTAATTCAGAAGCAAGCTCTCGAACAGTTGTGTATGGATTGGCTTCAATTAAAGCTCTTAGTTGACCGTTGTCAACATCTGATGGCCGACCACTACGCTTATCGTCTTCAAAACTCTCGTCACCACTACGAAATTTCTTGAACCACTATTGTTGTGTACGTTCATTAGTGGTTCCTGGGCCAAATGCATTGTTGATATCGCGAGCTGTTTCAGCAGCTTTTCGGCCTAGCTTGAACTGGAATAAGAAAATTGTGCGAATTTGCTTTTTGCCCATGTACTCAACGTTCCAGAAAATATGGCCTAATTATTCAAAAAGAATAAGAGTGACATGACTAGATAGAACGAAAAATAGGCTTTAAAATGATATATAAAGTCAAAGTAATTCAACGAAAATTAATAGGCGCAGGAGTGGCTGTGTGGTAAGTAGCTTGCTTACCAAACACATGGTTCCAGGTTCAGTCCCACTACGTGGCACCTTGGGCAAGTGTCTTCTACTGTAGCCTCGGGCCGACCAAAGCCTTGTGAGTGGATTTGGTGGACGGAAACTGAAAGAAGCCCGTCATATATATGTATATATATGTGTGTCTGTGTTTGTCGTCCCAACATCACTTGACAACCGATGCTGGTGTGTTTACGTCCCCGTAACTTAGCGGTTCGGCAAGAGACCGATAGAATAAATACTAGGCTTACAAAGAATAAGTCCTGGGGTTGATTTGCTCGACTAAAGGCAGTGCTCCAGCATGGCTGCAGTCAAATGACTGAAACAAGTTAAACGGTTAAACAGTATTTAAAAACAAAATAAAAAATTCCGCAAGAACTTTCTTGACA
>NC_068999.1:4668-15965 GCF_001194135.2 Octopus bimaculoides
ACACACACACACACACACACACACACACTCACGCATCATCATCATCATCATCAGTCCCTTTTCCATGCTGCATGAGTTGGATAGTCCAACAGGAATGGATGAAGCAGAGGCCTGTGCCAGGTTCTATATCTATTTTGGCATAGTTTCTACAGTTGGTTACTTTTCCTAATACAAACCATTTAACAGTGTACTGGATGCTTTTTACGGGGGAACCAGCACCAGTGAGGTCGCCAAGAATCCCTCAACTGAGTGGGTTATAAACTGGAGGAAAGAGAAACTATATAAACAAGGAGAAGAGTAGGTGTATTGCTAAACATGTGAATACATGGCTTGCCCACTTGGAAAGTGAGAGAGAGAGGGAGAGAGAGAGAGAGAGAGAGAGAGAGAGAAGAAAGAAATAGGAGGTCCTAGTACAATGTAAATAGGAGACAGAATAGGAAGTACACTGAGTGAAAATAGTTATATACATACACACACACACACGTGTGTGTGTGCATCTTGACATATGATGTTTGTGAGTGTCACTGTTAGACAAGCATTAATTTCCAATCATTGATGGAACACATGTATCACCACCAAAGGGGAACAGGCATAGTGACAGGAATGGTATCTGGCTGTAGGAAATCTGCCTGGACAAATTCTGTCTTGACCAAAGCAAGCATGGAAAAGTGGATGTTATGAACGTTTTTGCAAGTTTTATTCACTTTCATTCTGAAACGACCCACCCTCCACTGGTGATGGTGGGGAAGGTGTTCATCTTAAGAAATACTGCCTTCTATATAAATGTCTCAGTAACTGCTGCATTTAATAATTGATCATCTTCAATATTGTTCAAAGATGGGAAAAAATATTCCTAGAACTAATACAAGATTTTTATTGAACTTTTCCCCTCAAAATAGCATAATATAAGATTCAAAGCATCCACTAATACTTAATAATCGGATGTTTACAAACAGTAAATGATATATCAAGAGAAATTCTTAGGTTTAAAGACAGTGCCAGTAAAATAAACATCAAAGATGCTTTACTCCACACACAAACCATTATTGAATGATATTGCAAGCTATTCTCTGATGGTGACTAAAGCTGTCACACTGTTGGAAAATCTCTATCTTCAGCAAGTATCTCAGGATTACAGGTGTTTTGTTTTTTAACCTGTATGATTCACCTGAATTGGCAACAAAGGGCATTGATGACTGAATTAGCCTTTGTCAATTCAGAATGGTCTCATCTGTGGTTCTGTGGCTCTCTTGTCAATGATAACCACTTGGAACTAGTATCAGTTACTATGGCCATCTCACTTGTTTGGGTTCTGCAGAAAATAGCACACAGATCTTGCTGGAAAGTAATGGTAGGTGATTTCACTAGGGAATAAGGCTGTATGCCATCTTTTGACAAGATGCTCATCGACCAAATCTTCTTGATATTTAGCTTTCTACAATTGGGGTCAAATGTCAAGCCTGACCTCCTCGCCCTTGAGTTCAATTGTGATGATTGTTTTTCCATTCGCAGAAGACAGGAACATGTCTTACAGTAGCATTGTTACTGCCTCCTTTTCTGTAAAGATGTGTTTACCTTTAGATATATTAAGGGACATTTTAATGTTTAAACATAGTACATACAATACAATGGGAGATTTTTCTCTGCTAATATTATGCATAGAAACTGATTCATGTAGGAAAACCGAAAATTAAAAATTTCTATTTGATTTAATTTTTTCCCTTTACATAGTTTTCATTTTTAATATTAAAAGTTAAAAACAAAACATTTGCTGTTTTATAAAAATAGAAAAAATAAAATAACCCATCATGGTTTAGGTCTGGGTTTTAGGTCCTGTCACTTCTGTTTTGCAGTGAACCAAAATGGGAATCACTAATTCTTCCCTGTTAAACTTTGCTTCAGTTCCAATCATTCACAATGCAACCAAACAGAATTCAGATAGTCCAATGGACAGTGAATGCACAAAGCCGGTTCCAGCTGAATGCCCAATGCATCAAGAAATAAACAAACCGGTGCCTCCTCCTGAATGTCCAATGCACAAAGAACAGTCCAAATCACGTTCTCAACAAAACCAGAACAATGCAACATCAGCTTCACCTGATGGCAACAAATCCTCAATACCACCATCAGCAGCGACAACAGCAAAAGCAGAGTCATATCCCTCAGACTGTCCCATGCATAACAGTGGTGCTGGAATACCAAATGTGCCAACAGCCTCGTCAGAATGCCCGATGAATCAAGCCACAAATGAAAATATTGATCCTGCAAATATGGTTTGTTTGTGTTTTTTTTTTTTCCCTTTTCATCATCAGTCTAACTCCCACTTTCCCATGCTTGCTATAGGCCAGATGAAATTTATTGAGGTATATTTCCTATGTCCAGATGCACTTTCTGTTGCCAGCCAAAGCAATACTTCTCCATGGCCAGACTTGTTTTTGCTGGATTTTGGAAATGAATGTCTTTCATTTGAAACAATTACACACACACACACACACACACACACACACACACACACACACACACACACACACACACACTTTATATATATGTATGTGTATGACAATATCAAACTAGGAATGCGTACTCAACACCACATTTGTAGAGAAATATTCTTTATTTGTTGGATAACAAGCCTACTGTTGGTTTTATGCTTAGAATTCTCAGCAATTATCAATCTTGCCACATGGGACATTAGTTCTCATCTCCATCTCAAATGAGAATACAATGAAGCTACACAAAACAGGGGGTTTTGGAATAAACTAATTAATATACAGATTAAGGAAAGCAACTCCTAATTGTTATCTTCCTTGCATGTGTTTGTGTGTTTTTTGTGTCAAACACATACACACGCACTCACGCACACACACGAACAAACACATACACACACATGCACACACACAACACCCTAACAAATATTAATCACACACATACATGCTCACACAAACGTGCACACACATACGCACACCATCCTACCATAGATAAAACACACACATACTCATATACACATGCCACACACGCACACATACAGACATACACATACATATGAACCATCACACACATACGGTTGCTTACACACACACACACACACACACACCACAAGGATATTTAAAACAACACACCCACTCAGACAGAGAGACACACACACACTCCCACACTCACACAAAACACTCCCACGCACACACACAGATGCACATATACATACACTCACATACGTACACACCCTCACACATACATACTTGATGTGTTGAAAAGGTGTTGGTACAAACTCTATACAGTGTACTTTGTGCAAGCTATGGACACATAAGTAGTGCAGTGGTATTTGGGGAAGGTTAACAGAGAAAATAGTCTTTGTGTGTGGCTGATGTGTGGGTGCAATAAACACTTAGAAGGTGCAGAGAATAGACTCCCTCAGATGTCCGGGGTGATCCTTAGAAGTAGTAGATAGCTTCCATTACCTAGGCAACCAAGTTAGCAGTGGAGGAGGGAACTCTAGGCTGAAAAAGTTTAGAGAACTACTACCTTTGTAAGTAACAAAGGCCTTTCCCTCAGAATGAAAGACAGATTGTATGATTCCTGTGCTACATGGCAGTGAAACATGTGCTTTGACAACAGAGTACATGTGAAGGTTTGAAAGAAATGAAGCTGGAATGCTTCGCTGGATGGGTAATGTCAGTGTGCCTGTATTACAGAGTGTAAATGGTTTAAGAGAAAAATTAGGTATAAAAGGTTTCAGGTGTAGTCTGCAAGAGAGAGGATTGTGATAGTATGGTTGTATGATGCATATGAATGAGGACAACTGCCTAAGGAAGTGCCAGTCTCTAATTGTGAAAAGAACAAAGGAAGACACGGGGTGAATGGTGACAAGAGATATTCAGATATTCACTGAGGAGATGACAAGGCAACAAAACATTTGGCAGTTTGAGAAGACACATCAAACTAAAAAAAAATGTGGCAATCCATGCATTTCCTTTATGGCCATGCTTTCCCTCACACACACACACATAATTCTGTTCTCTATCATATTTCCCCACAGTCTATTTTCTCCAACTCCTGCCAACCTTTGCAGTCCCTCTTCTCTTCCTCATATGCTTATCAGCACACTCTTTATGCCCTCATATATCTTCCATACACCCGCTCCAGCCACTTCCAATTCCTCTCACCATCACTTGCTATTCTCTGCTTTCTATAAATATCTTCCCTCACACTCTTATGGAACATCTCCCTCTATCCCCTCTATACTACTTCTATTGCCCCCCCCCCACTGTTTCCTGTGAGCAGGTCCTCTCCCACTGACTGTCTCTCTATCACTTCTAACTCTCTCCTTCTTTGTTCAAATATCTCCTTCATTGTAAGGGAGCTACCTTTGTCCCTATTTCATACTCTAATCTCTCTGTTCAACTCCCTCTCTCTGTTGAGATCCTTGTCTTGTGAGCTTGTGGGTGCTGGTGCCACATAAAAAAACAGCCACGTTCATACAATGTGAAAAGCACCCGTGATGGTGCCACGTAAGGAACACCCAGTACATTCTGTAAAGTGGTTGAAACCATGTCAAAACTGAGACATTGGAGCCCTCTGGCTTGCTAGTTCCTCTCAAACCATCCAACTTATGCCATCATAGAAATAATGATGATATGGTGTATGTACTTCTAGATTTCATTGTCTTTCTTTACTTCACTCATTGTTGCTGTCTCCTCTTTTAACCTTTTTCTAATGACTTGTAGTACACCTGTGCACTGTATG
The DNA here is from genome assembly GCF_001194135.2 of Octopus bimaculoides. Lineage (NCBI taxonomy): Eukaryota > Metazoa > Mollusca > Cephalopoda > Octopoda > Octopodidae > Octopus > Octopus bimaculoides. Next base: position 9,409 of record NC_068999.1, read on the forward strand.
TTATTATTATTATTGTTATTATTATTGTTTTCTCAGAACATTAGGTCTTGTTTGTTCTGGTAGATTCTGTAAGAGCAGACAGCTTTCAGAGCTCCCTCCTCCACTGCTCTTCCTAGTGCCTGCCATTTTATGGCACAGATTATATACATACACACACACACACACACACACATATATATATATATATATATATATATATATATATATATATAAAATAATAATGATAATGGTAATAGTCTTTTTGCTCTTTCTGTAGTTCAAGTCTCATGAATGGGTCTTCTCATTTCTTTCTCAAATTGGTTCTTACAACATCCAGTATCATTCAAATTCAACAGAAAGCTGGCAAATGATAGTTATTTAGTGTTTCAAATCCCATTGCTAGCTCTGTATATTTTTCTGAAAATGCTGCCATTAATGATGAGTAATCTTGTTCATCTTCAGCATTTTCCAGTTCCCTTTTATTTTATTCATTTTAACATTTAAGTAGGACCTTCCTCTTTTATTATTTCAGATGCCACCACCAAACCAAAGGCCCTCTGCTGACCAACCCTTTCCCCTCCCATTGAATCGAGAAGTATCCTCAATACCAAAAGCTGGTACCAATGAGACTTGGGTTTATCCTTCTCAACAGATGTTCTGGAATGCGATGCTTCGGAAAGGTATGTTTTGTATCTTTTTATTTTTTGACAGGACAGATTATTATTATTGTTGTTGTTGTTGTTGTTATTTTTCTTTTTCTTATTATTAGTTGTGATAGTAGTAGTAGTAGTAGTAATAGTAGTATAAGTACAGGCATGAGTGTGTGGTTAAGAAACTTGCTTCTTAACCATTTGGTTTTGGATTCAGTCCCTTGGTGAGGAACCTTGGGCAAATGTCAGCTACCATAGATCCATGCTGACCCATGAATATGGTTGACATAACCTAAAAGAAGCCCATCATATATCTCTGTTGGTCTGTAAAAAATGTGAGACAGAAAATGTAATTCACAAGACTCTTTATTCAGAATCCCTATGATTGTTTTGATCCATCATGCACCTGTACTTTGCAGGAAAGATGCTGTACAATTGTCATGCATCATAGGTGCAGATGTGTCTCTTTAGGTGACTTTTCAACATCTACCTCTAGCAATACATTTTGGTGAGTGTAGCATAATATCTGTCTCCATAAGGAACTGAATTATAATGGAAGAATTCTTCTCATGTAAGCAGTAAAATAAAGTATAGAAGGATAAAAGTAAGGAATCCAAAAAGAAAATAGAGTAACTAAGATTTTAGGGAATTATGGGTTGAAGGTTATTTGAAGAATTAAATAGTTACAGGTTACGATAGTACATGTTAGTATTACAGGTTAGATGAGTGAATGAATGAATGAGGCAATTAAAAAAGCGAGAGAAAAATTCTTAGCTTATGCACATCGCGAAACAACAATGAATCAAGTGGTGTGAAAGTCTAAGAAGACGTGCTAAAGATTCTTTATAAGAACCACAGCCAGAAGTGGAGTCGATATTCTCCACCATCATAACTACAAGAACTGGAGACTGTTTTAGCTGAAGAATGGACAAACATTCCTTTGGAAACAATTCAAACATTGTACGAGTCCATACCTCGTAGAATTCAAGCTGTAATTACTGCCAAAGGCAGTCCTACCCCATATTAAAATAAATTTGTTTGAAATTTTAAAGTGTTGCCATTATTTTGTGCAACTCTTGTACATGTCTACCTCTGTGTGTGTAGAAAGTATGTGCTGCTATGTTTAAAGCACCTGTGCTGGTGCCACATGTAAATCACCCAGTACACTCTCAGAGTGGTTGGCATTAGGAAGGGCATCCAGCTGTAGAAACTGTTCTAAAACAGATAAAAGTGGAGCCTGGTGCAGCTCTCTGCCTTGCCACTTCCTCTTAAACCATGCCACCCATGCCATCATAGGATGACGATGATGACACACACACACACATGTGATGTTTGTTTCCAATCTTCCATTAAGAAAAGCGTGTTTACTCACAGGGAAATATTATCTTCCTTTGAAATGGGCAAGGTTTAGTGACAGGGAAGGCATCTAGCAATAAAAAAAATCTACTTCAGGGAGTTCTGTTTGAGCCATTGAAGCATTGGGAAGTGGCCATTAAAATGATGTTGATGATCTGTTTGTCTCTATAGTTGTCTGCTTATTTGTCCCGCTCTTTGCTCACCTGTTTCTCTGTCTTTTTATTTATTTATTCCTCCTGACAGGGTGGCAGTGGCATGCAGATGACATCAAACCAAAAGATATGGAATATATTGTCAAAATACACAACGCTAACAATGAACAGGCTTGGCAAGAAGTCTTGAAGTGGGAATCTTTTCATTTTCAGTAAGTTGAACCATTCAAGAACTGACTCCTTGTCTGTCTCTCTGTGTGTCCTAGTTTGTCTCTCTGTTTCCTTGTCTGTCTCCTTATCTATTCCTCCATCTCCTTATCTGTTCCTCCATCTCATTTTCTGTCACTGTGTCTAGTTTTCTGTCTGTGTGTCTCATTTTCTTTCTCTGTGTCTGTCTCCATGTTTGTCTCTCTGTTTTATGTCTTCCTTCATACCCTTCCCTCCCCACACTTCCTCTTCCTCTCTCTTATTTTCCAATGTAGTACTATCATCTGATGGTCAACATACAATAGACTATTGTAGTTTGTCATTTGTATAACTTACAACTTGCAGCAGCATTTGATATCCATAGTCTATGCTCTCATGTGTTAGATGGTTCAACAGGATCTGATGGCTCCAAGGACTGTGTCATACTGCAGTGTCTGCTCTTGGCATCGTTTTTATGGTCAGATGCCCTCCCTAACTCCATCTGCTTTACAGTGCATACTGGGTGCATTTTGTGTCATCCACACTTGTCAGTTCCCTATGTAGCTGACAAGACTAAGAATCCCAAGAGAATGAGTGACTTTATTCTCGAAGATAAAAGAGTACGAGAGAAGGGAGCCAAACAATTTTTTTGTAAAGGAGTTTCATGGTTACTCACACTTAGAAGAAATGGGGAGAAAGAACAAGTGGATCTGCAAAGAGAGAGTCTGATGTGTCCCAGTGGCCTCTCACAGTAGTCTGATGTATCCAGGTGACCCTCAAGACTATAAAGGAGTGCAAGAGATGGGACACGGGAGAGGAGGTAGGCAACAACTATAAAGATTGAGGTTAGGGTATATGAGTATGTGTGGGTATTTGTGTTCTCTTGTCTTGATTTGCTGTAAATGAATGTCACTGTTATGTCATTCATTTGTAATATTCTGAGAAAATATGTCTGGCTATGGGGAAATATTATGTTGCTTGGAAACTTGTAAGAGTTGGAGACATGGATGTTAAGACGACCAAGATGACAACAATGATGTTATTGTTGTGGTTGTTTACACTCATATCAGACCGAATGAAGGGATCTATGGTTAACGTTTTCCTAGCTGTGTCGAAAAGATTTCACTTTTGTTTTTTTATAGCTTGGATGACGACATTGCGTCTTTCTTGCAATATATCACGTTCTCGAAGCAGGTAACTTTCTAAAGCGACCTGAATCTAATTTTTCGGTTTGTAGTGTTTCAGAAAACATGTTACCAAACTAAGCACACTGGTTGACGGTGGTGGGGGAATATAAGTAATTAAAATCTTTGAAGGCACTGCTGAAGCATGGTTACCGTTCAGTTATTGAGATCAGTAAAAATATAAAAGGAAGTGGTTTAAAACTAGAACTGCACTACCCTGTTTCATATTTGTTGATTCAGCTGGCGTGCGTATATAAAGGGAGATAGCTCTAACTATATTAAACTACAACAAAAGAGTTGCTTCCCTTAATGGTTATCATGTGTGTGTGTGTATATATATATATATATATATATATATATGTATATACATAATTTAGGTAAATGGATATGTAAGTAAACAGATAGGTAGGTACATGTGTAATACAGACAGACAAGCACACATACATACACAAATGAAACTGAAACACATGACCATATACACACAAGGATACATGGAGAACATATCTATACATAACAGACGCACATACATAGTCACACAAACCCACACACAGACACACACAAGGAGACAGAGGTATAAACATACACATGAATATGCAGAATACATACATATAAACGTACAAACAGACATGCATCATCATCATCGTTTAACGTCCATTTTCCATGCTGTCATGGGTTGGATGGTTCGACTGCGGTCTGGGAAGCCAGGAGGCTGCACCAGTTACAGCTGTGAACTCACTTTATTTGCCGGGTCTTCACAGTCACAGCATATCTCCAGAGGTCTCAGTCTTTTGTTATTGCCTTTGTGAGGCCCAACGTTTGAAGGTCATGCTTCATCACCTCATCCTATGTCTTCCTGGTTCTCCATCTACCCCAAATTCCTTCCACTGTTTGGGAATGGCACTTCTTCACATAGATCTCATCCATCCGTAGTACATGACCATACCAATGTGAACGTCTCTCTTGCACGCCACATCTGATGCGTCTTATGTCCAACATTTCTCTCTGGGTGCTCACACTCTGTTGTGTGTGCATCCAGCGGATCATGCTAGCTTCATTTCTTTTGAGCCTACGCATGTCGTCCACAGTCACGGCCCATGTTTCACTGCTGTGAATGAAGCATGGTGGTTCACACACATGCATCATACAGTCTACTTTTCACTTTGAGCAAGAGGCCCTTTGTCACCAGTAGGGGTAGGAGCTTTCTGAACTTTGCCCAGGAAATTCTTATTCCAGTGGTAACACTCTCTGAGCATCCACCCCCACTACAGACTTGGTCACCTAGGTAGCAGAAGCTACCAACTACTTCTAGTTTCTCCCCCTGGCATGTGATGGAATCTGTTTTCTGAGCATCTCTGGTGTTTATTACCCCTGTGCATCTGCCACACATGAAAGCTATCTTCCCTGTTAACCTTCCTTTGATGTTGCTGCACCTCTTATGTGTCCATAGCTTACACTGGGTACATCTTATGGAGTTTCTACCTACACTTTTTCTACAGATTGAGCAGGGCCATCTACCTGAAGGCGTGTGTGATGTGTTCGCCTTTCTACTTACTAGAACTTTGATCTTTGCAACATTGACTCTAAGGCCCTTCAATTCTAAACCTTGCTTCCACACCTGACATTTCTTCTCTAGTTCTGGTAGTAATTCTGCTATAAGGTCTGATCATCAGCATAGAGGAGTTCCCATTGGCAACCTGTCTTGAATTCCTCTATTATTGCCTGGAGGACTATGATGAATAAGAGGGGGCTGAGGGCTGACCCTTGGTGGACCCCTACTTCTACCCGGAATTCTTCACTATGCTCATTTCCAATCCTAACCCTACTAATGGCATCTCTGTATAGAGCCTGTACAGCTCCACCAGATAAAGGATTGGGAGACCCTGTCAAAGGCTTTCTCCAAGTCCACAAAAGCCAAATATAGGGTTTTGTCTTTGGCTAGGTATTTCTCCTGCATCTCATCTAAACAGACTCTCTCCCTAATTAGTTGGGCTATGACCCTCTCCGTGACCTTCATCACCTGATCCAGCAGTTTGATACCCCTGTAGTTATTTCTATCTAAAGCATCACCATTACCCTTGTAGCAGTTGACTATGGTGCTGTTATGCCAGTCATTGGGTATGACTACATCATGAACTACCTGGTTTACAATGCGGGTGACTAGGCCATAGCCCACGCCACCAGGTGTTTTAAGCATATCAGCAGTGATTCCTGATGGGCCGGGGGGCTTTTTCTTGCTTCATACCCTTAATTGCTTTATCTACCAGGGTGCTGTCTATTCGGATAACTGGTGCCTCTACTGGATCAACATTTGGCAGGCTCTTCTCATCCCATTCATTCTTCATGTTCAGCAGTCTTTCATAATGGCTCATCCAAGCCTCTTTCTTTTCTGAACCATTAAAAGCAAGTGGACCATCATCCATGTGGACACATTTCTCTCCTGTGACATCATAATTTTCTCTCACACACTGCCTTGCAATCCCGTATATTTCGGTTCTTTGGTCCTCACGTCACTGGACATTGGTAAACTACTTCTTTTCTGCTTCGCCCTTGGCTATGTATACCTGTCGCCCAGCCTCCATTTTGGCTGTCTGGTACAGTTCTCTGCTACCCCTACGTGCATACATACATACACAGGTACATACATGCATACACAGGTTTAGTTCACTGGTGATCTAAACGAATAGGTACGTTGTGTAAGTGCTATAATTGATCATCCGTTACATTCCAAGTTCACAGTTGAAGCTGGAGCTAGGGATCCGTAGTAAGCTTCCAAGTCAACAGGTGTATCATCATCATCATCGTTTAACGTCCGCTTTCCATGCTAGCATGGGTTGGACGATTTGACTGAGGACTGGTGAAACCGGATGGCAACACCAGGCTCCAATCTAATTTGGCAGAGTTTCTACAGCTGGATGCCCTTCCTAACGCCAACCACTCAGAGAGTGTAGTGGGTGCTTTTACGTGTCACCCGCACGAAAACGGCCACGCTCGAAATGGTGTCTTTTATGTGCCACCCGCACAAGCCAGTCCAGGGGCACTGGCAACGATCT
>NC_068999.1:17010-22445 GCF_001194135.2 Octopus bimaculoides
GTTTTAGCTAGGTTGACTCTAAGGCCCTTCAATTCTAGACCTTGCTTCCACACCCAAACTGCATCTCATCTAAATTGATTCGCTCCCTAATTAGTTGGGCTATGACCCTCTCTGTAACTTTCATAACCTGATCTAACAGCTTGATGCCTCTGTAATTATTTGTATCTAAAGCGTCACCTTTACCTTTGTAGCAGTTGACTATGATGCTGTTACACCAGTCATTGGGTATGACTCCTTCGTGTATCACCTGGTTCGTAATACGGGTGACTAGGCTATAGCCAACACTGCCAGATATTTTGAGCATCTCTGCAGTGATTCCTGATGGGCCGGGGGCTTTCCCGGTCTTCAGGACAACAAAACCCAAGGCAGAATAAGTATTTCAAGTAATTTAGCATCTTTAATTAGAGTACGGTGAATTACTCCATACCATCTGCAAGAAGATGGGCTGTGAACTTCATTCCCCTCTCTGTATTTGGCTGTTTTACTCTTTATTCTTCTGTATTTTACTCCTTTATGCACTGAATTCTCTGTTTAGAACTTCCTTCCATACTTACCTTGTATCTGATGACAATACTCAGTGTATGGAGATGCTAACCTATCAATTGCGATATCCCAGGAATAGCTGTAAGACCTTCAATAATTAATTAATTGCTTTAAATTCACTTTACTCTAATTAAATATTCAAAATGACTTGAGATACACGTCCTGCCTTGGTTTTGTTGTCCTTTTTCCTCTAATGTGTGTGTGTGTGTGCATTTGTGCACACTGCATGCACATTATAACTGAAGGACTAATTTCCTGTTATTTGTTTCTGGTCATCAGCTGGTAAACTGAACCTTCTTTTTCTTTTGTGATATTCACTTTTGGAATAAGGCAGCAAGCGGGCAGAAACGTTAGCATGCTGGGTGAAATGCTTAGTGGTATTTTGTCTTTATGTTCTGAGTTCAAATTCCGCCGAGGTCGACTTTGCATTTCATGCTTTTGGGGGTCAACAATTTAAGTACCTGTTGTGCACTGGGTTAATCTAATCGACTGGCTCCCTCCTCCAAAATTTCAGGCATTGTGCCTCGAGTAGAAAAGAATACTCACTGCTGGAATATTGTTTTGAAATGCAAAATGATGATTGGAAATGAGTAACTCACAGTATTGGATATTGGAAACTTTCACTTATAATGTAGTACAGAATCCTCTATGTTTGCATTGAATTCTGTAATTCATTGCTTCTGGCAAATCAACACGCACACATATACACTCATAATCTTTTTCTTGCTTCAGTCACTGGACGGTGGCTATGCTGGGGACAGCACCTGGAAAGGTTTAGTCAAACAAATTGATCTCTGTCCTTTTCTTTTTATTAAACCTGGTACTTATTCTATCAAACCCTTTGTTACAGAACTGCTAAGTTACAAGGATGTAAACAAAAGGGCACTGGTTGTCAAACAGCATAGGGGATGAACACAAACAATAACACACACACATACACATGCACATATATGGAGGGCTTCTTTTAGTTTCTCTCTATCAAATCCAGGTTGATTCTGGGCTATATTGCTTGTCTGTGCAGTAGGACTGGCCATAGAGCCATGTGGTTAGGAAGCAAACTTTACAATACACACACACATATTTGCTTTGAGTTATTTAAATGCTGACGATACATCCAAAATGTTGATACACTTGTGTTTATCATCATAAATGTATGTTTGGTGCAAATTTATAAAAATAAGATCTAAGACTTTGGAAAATATTTTTTATGTTTTTCTTCTTCCTCCGCATCACTGTTTTAACGTCCACTTTTTCATGCTTGCATTGGCCAGATGCAATTCAAGTAAATTTTCTATGACCAGATGCCCTTCCTGCCATTCTCTATCTCTCCCTATCTTTCAGTTATTGTTATCATTCCTTAATTTTATTTCTTTCAGTTACTGTGATACACCCAAGTTGAAGAAATTTGGTGGCAAGGCTACAGAATATTCTCCAAGAGCAAGAATACGGCAGCTTCTTGGGTATGTTTGTGACTTTTGTCACAGCTTCATTTAGGTGTTGATAAGAACTTTTTGTGTATTTGTTTGTTTGTCTTTATCTTTCAGTGTGTGTGAGGTATTTTACCAGCCTTTATCTATGTATGCTTGTAGGTAGCAATGATATACTGAGATTTATTCAATCTACTATAAGCCATTCTGCAGATTTGTAGGGTTTACTGCAAAGTGAAAATTCTTATCAATTATTGAATTGATTAACCCCCACCACCCCTCCTACTGGAATTTCTGGACTTGTTCTTGTGTTAGAAACGGGTGATTGATATCAGCAGAATCATTAGAGCACTGGATGTAATTCCTCCTGGTATTTGTTCTGGCTCTTCCTGTATTGAAATCCCACTGAGGTTAATTTTTGCTTTTCATCCTTTCAGATTTGATTAAAATACCTGTCAAGTGTGTTGTGTGTTTGTGTTTGACTTGATAAAATAAATACCAGTTGAACACTGAGGTAATTTACTAGCTACCCACTCCCCATATTTCAGGCCTTGTACCTATAACAGAAATAATTATTGTCATCATAAGGATGGTAAGGTAGCAAGATCGTTAGCATATCAATCAAAATGCCTTGTGATATTTATTGCAATTTTTGCATTAAAATCCCGTTGAGGTCAGCTTTGTCTTTCGCTTGATAAAAATAAATTTACCAGTCAAGTATTAAGATCAGGTTAAATGGATTAACTCAGGTTAAATGGATTAACTCTCACTGTGAAGATTACTGACTGGCAGGCTGGCAGAATCATTACATGCCAGGCAAAATGCTTACAAGCATTTCGTCTGTCTTAAGTTCAAAATCTGTTGAGGTTCAGTTTGCCTTTCATCCTTACCGGGTTGAAACTAACTACCTGTTGAACCCTGGGATCGATGCAATTGACTAGGTAGAAAGAATTATTTTTATTATGGTGGTGAGTTGGCAAAATTGTTACTGCTCTGGACATTTCTTCTGAGCTCAAATGCCACTGAGGTTCCTTTCAGGGTCAGTGAAGTCAGTACCAATCAAATACTGTAATCAGCTCCTCCCCCCTCTCCCCACAAAAGCTGCTGACCCTGTGCCAAAATGTGAAACTATTTTTATCATTATTATTTATTTACTCTTTCAGCTATCCACTGCCATTTGATCGTCATGACTGGATAGTTGACCGATGTGGTCGAGACGTACGTTACATTATTGACTACTATGATGGTGGACAAGTGGATATGACAAACTTCCAGTTCACAATTCTGGATGTGAGGCCAGCATTTGACTCATGGAGTGCATGCTGGGACAGGATGCGAGCATCAATGCTGCGGTGGGCTGCCTCGTACATGCCCAAGGATCAACAGAACATTGAAACTGGCTCTGTACCTCACATCCAGCCAGGATCTACACAAGACTCTTCTTCTTCACCTTCTTCTGGAAACGCCAGTTGAGAATATTTTCGCTTTAAAAATTGACAGAAACAAAGTAGGGTTTTTTTTTTATAATTTAATTTTTTTTTTACATTAAGTTGATTAATAAATTATAATTATAAATTATCCTTGTCCAGCTTATCTTTGACTTTTCCTCTTTTACCCCGTCCTCTTTTTATTTTTCATATGTGGAAAACGTTGTAGTTTAAAGAAGGAAAACTATTGTTGACACCATTTGCAGACCTCCCCTCTCCCTATCATCATCATCATCATCATCATCATCATCATCATCATTTGATGTTTGGATCCTATGCTGTCTTAAGCTGGAGAGTTTTACAGGATCCAGTGAGACAGAGGACAACACTGAGCTTCAATATCTGTTGAGCATGGTTTCTTTGGCTGAATGTCTTCCCTGATGCCAATCATTTTTACAGAATCTATTGGGTGCTTTTTTCTTTGGTACCACCACAAATAACATCACTAAGTGACTAAGTAACTCCCCAAAAACAAGATCTCTATCCTGAATAGGGGAGCAGGTATAGTTTTGAGAGAGGAGGCTTTGTGCCAGGTGTTGAGAGGTTGAAGTAGGAATTGATGTCTTACTGTAGAAGAGATGCATGACTAGCCCAACAGGAAAGAGAGAAACGATGGTGGAGATGAGGGATCAGAGTGTACCCTCAAGGTAGGAGCAGATGGATGGATATAAGAGAGGGAATATGGAAAGAATTGGAAAAAAACCTGTGGGTCAATAAGTTCACAAGAGTGTGAAAGGAGAGCAACATGGTTTAAGATGGGGAAAGAGATGAATAGGGAATATCGGTGGAGAGATAGGGTCAAAAGAGAATAACAGTGGGTCAAGGAGGAAGTGATAGGTGGCAGCCCATAAAGAGGAGAAATAAATCAGAAATAGGGAAGTAATGTAAAGTGGTAGAGCAGTGAAAGCCTTAAACCATTGATATAATAGAATTAATTAACATATATTTAGTAATTCATCGATTTGAAAAAACTGCAGTTGAGATTATTTAGACAATTGATGGACAAAAATCCCCTCTTGATGTATTTAAATAAAACTTAAAGCAAAGGAAATAACCAGAATAAGATCAATTGATTTAGTTTTTAGACAATATAGATTATAGCCATTGCAGATAAGAGTGCATCTAGTCCTTAAAAACCATCTGATGAAAGCATGTTTGGTTTTAATTTTCAAACAGCTCTAGAGGGAGTTCTTGTCACCTAATAGCTTGGATAATCTCACTTGATCAAGGTTTTTCAACTCATTTTATTACGTGCGTGAAACGCCTGCCATATTAATTTTCATATTCATAGCTGTGTCAGTTTCTCAGCCATGTGAGAGCTTCAAGCTCCTGAAGATTGCAGAAGTGCGAAACTCAAGTTGCAAGACAATGTTTCACTTTCAGTAAAAAAAAGCATATCCTTTGCATGTATTGAGCACTCCTCTTTAATTTTTAAGGTCTGTAATTCTTCATCAATTATCGACCTTTCGCACCTTTAACGATAAGACTGTTTCCTAATTGGCAGTCTCCACTGGATAATTTCTATCTTTTCTCTTTTCAAAGAAAATATTTCTCCCAGCATTCATTATTTTCCTCTCATTCTGGTCTAATGACCCTCCATGTTTGTTTTCGTTTGGTTTCCTTGTATGTCTCCACTGTTCTGTTTTTGTTCCCAACTTTGACCCTCCATAAATCCAAAATTTTATTTTGAAATTTATGGGAACAACTATCTTTGAAGACTCATATTGCCATTGAATGCTTGGAATGAGGAGTAGATAGACAGCCGACAACTAATGAAGGGTCGTTCCATGCATTTACTTGTCCTGTCTTCCATTTTTTTCTCTCGTTTGCGTATTTAACGCGTTTGTCTTCGTACTTTTGTTGTTTACAAAGTTGGTGACGTCCTGTACTCATATATGCATGTGTGTGTGTGTATATATATATATATATATATTATTTGTATTATCTACTCATATACTTGCATATAAATGTTATTTAT
>NC_068999.1:23582-24826 GCF_001194135.2 Octopus bimaculoides
TTTAGTAACTTTATACACTAACACATTTTTTACTATTATATACTTATTCCATAATGTTTTAACCTTGTTTACTATAATACTCTTTTTCAATATTTTTAGATTGTAACTCTTAATAATTATATTAATACCGTTAATGTAGGAATTAGTTTACAGATTTTGTCTCTTTATATATATTTTTATTTCTCATGTTTATGTTTATTCCTTGAATGATTTTAGGTATTTTCTTAGGGATTTGACCTGAACAGTGACTGATTTTGGGAGTAAAATCATTTCCCCGTTCTAATGAACTCTGATAGAATTTGCTTATGATTTTATATAGTCCTATTTCAGCCATGAAACGCGCGTCGTCTATGTACTAGCACTAACTTTTTACATTTATACTTCTATGCTGTATATTATCGTACTAATTTTTACTGTCCAATTTATAAATTTGACTTTAAAATTTTTTAAAATGAATATTTCTATTATTTCTATGATTTATCTATGTAATATACTATTTAATTTGAATTTTAGATTAAAATCTTAGATATATTAAGATGGTAATATGCCTCACAGCTTAGATTTGGACGGGTTCTGAGTTGGCTGAGTTGTAGAGTGGTGATTCGTCTCTAAATTAGTTATATACATACATACATATATATATATATATATATATATATATATATATATATATATATATATATATGTATATATTATGCTATATATTATCTACCCATATACTTATATATAAATAATTAGCTAAGAGGCCTAGGAGTTACATTCTCTATATTTGTAGCAGACAATCTAGAATTGTAGACTACAAAACCCTATCTATATATCTGTCTGTCTATCATCAAATCAAACGAACATTAAAAATGACAATAACAAATAAAAGAACGTGCACGTGGAATGTATTAGTTTGTTGCGCAGTAGAGAATAATATGTATGTATGTATGTATGTTATATGTATATACACAAACGATATATATATATATGGTCAATAGTCCTTTTCTTCCTTGGCTATCGCCGAGCAAACACGCGTAACTACTTCGTCCCTTTCAAGTTCGTGCTTCACAGCGTTCATACACAAATAATTTTTCTCGTCTGGCCGTAAAGCCTTTTCTGTTTGTTTTCCTGTCTTGTTTTTTGTCCGCCACTACATTCCTCCATGGCAAGATTTAATTTGTGTATACAAATTTAATTTGCAGTCCATGGGAAGAGCCGTTTTAACGATGCGTCCTGCCCAGCTCTTCAAAACGCCGGTG
>NC_068999.1:26147-28491 GCF_001194135.2 Octopus bimaculoides
CTCTCTCTGTGTGTATATATATATATATATATCGCTTACTCATTGCGTGTAGAACTCAGTATAGATGTGCTTCAGAAGGAAGTGTTAATCGAGTATAGCGTTGTAATAAGAAAATGAGATGGCAAAGGAATAGATGATAATCTTGTGAGCTTCATTAGCTTAGTGTTGTATCTGCTATAAGAGTCACTGGACTCGTAGTTGAGTACCTAAGCAATGCCCTCTAGCTTCTTCGGAGCCTCGAATATGAAGTGCAATTTATGAAATAAATTGCAATTCATATTCGAGATCTCGATGAAACGATAAGGTGTTACTAAGAGACTCAACTTACATTGCACGTCTGCCAGACATTGTTTTCTTTTTAGCTTATATCGGGAGGGAACGAAAATAACTAAAAATATGGTTTGAGGGATGAATAATTAGTGTAGAGGGCAGGCAAGAAAAAGAAGACCAAAGCCTTGTGACTGGATTTAGTAGACGGAAACAGAAAGAAGCCCGTTGTATGTATGTATGTATGTATGTATGTATGTATGTATGTGTATACACACACACACACACACACACACACACACACTTATAAATCAAGGATGTAAGCATTAAAATGATTGGTAGAATTAATTTTTAAGTATATAATTATAAAATATAATTATAATCAAGGGCTCTGGAATGCCACCCTATACGCTAAAAGTAAATGTCTAATACCTACAATCTACTCTAAATCAGTCCTATAGTTATACGTTTTTATAAAAAAACTTTCAGCCTCATTATATCATACGAGTGCAAATAGATTAATAATTCTTCATAATTCTTCATTTTCTCACTTTCATTTTAAATATATATATATATATATATAAAAGAGTGTTTTGACGCTAATATCCATTATTATTGAAATTTATTCCTATGTCAACACTTCTGTATAAGGCTATATTTCTGTATAAAGTTTAAGAACAAAAGGTAAATACCTTTTGTTCTTAAACTTTTTTCCCTGAAGACGTGTAAGGCAATTTATGTTTGACTTAAATTTGACAGTCAAATATAGCCTTATACAGAAATGTTGACATAGGAATAAATTTCAATAATAATGGATATTAGCGTCAAAACTCTCTTTTAGATTTAAGACTTTGGATATATAACCAAGGAGAACGATCCTTAAGGAGTCTACTTTAGACTTTTTGCGGTGAAATCTCTTGCTATATTGGTAACGATTACATGTTTTTCTATGAACAAATATATACATATATATATATATATATGTAATGTGTACATATGATCCAGGGATCGAGGTGTAAGAAGAAAGCTAGCTTCAAGCAATCTATAGTAAATATAAAAAAACAACAACTGTCAGAAACAATAATGATTTATTGAGACGAACGTTTGTGGATATTTTTCGTAAAAGATCCGCAACCTTCCATCTCATTAAACCACTATCGTCCCCGAAAGTTGCTTTTTTTATATTTACTACGGATTGCTTGAAGCTATATATGTGTGTGTGTTTGTCCCCCATCACGATTTGACAACCGGTGCTGGTGTGTTTACATCCCCGTAACTTAGCTGTTCGGCAAAAGAGACCGATAGCATACATAAATACTAAGCTTAGGAAATAAGCTCCGAGGTCGCTAAAACCCTTCAAAGTGGTGCTCTAGCATGGCACATTCAAATGATCGAAACAGGTAAAGGAATAAATAAATAAATGAACACACACACACGCACACACACACACACACACACACACACACACACACACACACACACACACACACACACACACACACACACATATGAGAGTGGGAAGCATGTTGGTGTAGAACTCCAATATGGTTTTTGAGAAAGTTTCTTACTCTTAACAGATTTTACTAAGCTGGTTGAATGCAGCTGATGCCCTTCTCTTTAATCAAGACTCAATTCTGCTAGAATACTTTGACTGCTGCATCATGTATCGCCCGATGCAGAAGCACATAAGTCTAAGTGAGTTAATGAGTTTTGTGAATATTGAAAGATTGTACACAACTGCTGACGAAGACTACAGAAATTGTGGAATGGGACATACTGCAGTTTATCTCCTTTTTATATCCTCACACGTATTGTACAGACAAATTGTTTATAATCTAGTGTTGGCCAAAAAATTTCAAAAGACGATAGATATGGCCTATTGAGGACTATAGCAATAAAATGAAGCACTGTCGACACACCAGCGATTTAATATACAAGGTGCATTCCAGAAGCTCTGAGACTTTTCTAGAGAGACATTTATTAATCTCAAGGAAGCTCTAATCCCTTTGACAGTAGGATCTTCTCGGCGAATTTAGTTCAGTTTCGATTTCACTTGCCTCAACAGGTCTTCGCAAGC
>NC_068999.1:28591-34924 GCF_001194135.2 Octopus bimaculoides
TTTGAAATAAAGAATGCAATGGCTAGCTGCACCAGGGGTAAATTGCTTGGTCCGGATGGTCTGCCCTACGACCTTTACGCTTACATGCCAGACTTATTCGGCGACCTCTTAGCAAATGTTTACTGCAACTGGAAACAAAATGGGAGAATTTCCAGTTTTTGTGAGCCGAGGAACAGTGACGTTGCTGAGAAAAAGCCCGAACAAGGGGAACTGTATTGACAACTTGAGGCCCATAACAGTGCTGATTGCAGATTTCAAAATTTTGGCCAAGGTCTTAGCTACGAGCTTGGCACTTACCGTCGGGTGTCTGGTAGAGGAGGCACATACATGTGCCATCCGGAAAAAAATCTATCCATGACAACCTCCACTTTATACGATACATCATTGGAAAAGTGGCTAAAGAACCTGGCGCGGGTGGCCCGTGATCAATTTAGATGAGTCTAAATCTTTCGATATGGTCGACCTGGCGGTGGTCCTCAAGGCAGCTGGTTTCGGGCCTGTATTCAGTGGCTGGATCGCTGCAACGCACAGCGACATCTGTACAGTCGTCAAAGTGAATGGTCACCTCTCAGAGCAGTTCAACATCATGCACTCGGTCCGGCAAGATTACACTCTCTCGTCTCTCTTGTCTGTACAAGCTCTCGAGTCCTTACTGCACAAACTGGAGGTGTTGAGAGGTATCCCGCGTGACCTAGGATGTGAGTTATGCGTGTCGGCATATGCTAACGATGTCACCGTAGTGGTGTTGGATCATAAACACATAGAAAAGATCAACACCGCTTTCTACGTGGCAGTTTCAGGAGCGACGATTAACAAAGACAAATCAGTGGGCTTGCGACTCGGCATCTAGAGAACTGCGTCGTTGGGCGCTGGACGGACGGGTTAAATTCCTCGTCTCAGCCACCCGGGCTCATCGGGCAGCATTGGTTCCCTCTTGTCTCAGAGCACGTGCTTTAGCTCTGACAGGTCAGTCTTCCAGCAACAACCTGACCATTAGGATGCTGGGACTTACAATGCCGAGTGAGTCCACTAGCCAAACTCGACACATACACACACACACACACATATATATATATACACATGCATACGCACATGTTCTTTTATTCTTTTACTAGTTTCAGATACTGGAGTGTAAAAACTTGCGTTGGTCTCAATAAGAACTTGGAAGAAACTAGCAGCAGCCCACGTAAAATGTGAAGGTCAACATAACACACCAGAAACAAACAAAGAATTCGGCGAGAACATGAACAGATGTAAATGATACTCGTGCTATTGTGATTAAAAAAAAAAAAAGAGACTTTGGAGGGACACAACAGAGGGGGAAAAATTATCAAAAATGGCAACAAATGAAGGTCAAAGTTTAACAAGGAAGACTGGAAAGAAGAAGGCGTGATGAGTTGTATCGGCACTAGACTAACATAGTGTCGAAAGACAACAGAGTGACGTCACTCTACTATAAGCATGTTGTCAGAGATACACCAGCACATTATACAGCATCATGTGGCGGGGGGGGGGGGAAGAAAAGAAAATTGGTGAGCGTATGTTGGACAACAGCTGACAAAGAAGAATATATGTATAATATCTATATATAGATAAAACTTACTTGGAAGAGGATGCGTGGCGTTCAATCATATAATAATATATATATATATATATATATATATGCTTATATATGCTTATATACATATGTATATGTACATACTTACATCTATACGTATAATATATATATATGCATATGTGGACACAGGACGTCATGAAACGTGTACAACAACAAAATACAAAGTACGAGTACATGGAATATGAACTATTTTTTCGAACAACGAAAGATACAAATGGAAAACAAGATAAACAACACAAAGAACGACCTTTCATCAGTTGTTGGCTGATTTTTACTCTCGTATTTTGAGCATTTAACAACAATATACGCTTTTGATAAAACAGTTACTCTCGCAAAGCAACTTAAATAAAATTGCGGAGGGTCAAAATTGGTAACACAAATAGGACATCTCTCTCACTCCTCCTCCCTTGCTCACGTGGCTCCCACGTGACAATCGGTCATCTTTCTTTCTTCTAACTTGTGTTTCTTTCTTTCTTCTCCTAACTTGTGTTTCTTTCTTTCTCTCCGTTGTAGTTGGAACGAGGAAGATGTGTTGTCTGTCTCCTGTCCAAGATTGATTTACGCGTTCGCCACCACAATCTCGTTTAGGCTTAGCAGCCCTTCCTGTTTGTTTTCACTGCCCTGTTGTGTATTTTTATATGTATACACTGATATACGAATACGTATGCATACACACACTCACACACACATACACATATATTTATATATGTATATAAAAACTATTACATTCAAATATACATAAACATATATATTTATGTATATGTATATACACGTAGACATACATGCATATATAGATGTAATCATACATATACATCTCCATACCTACAGTAGAGAGAGAGAGAGAGAGAGAGAGAGAGAGAGAGAGAGAGAGAGAAAACAACATCCTTTTATTCCAAATATCATTCAGTTATTTATTGTCCACGTCAGCTACTGAATGTAGTACCGTTAGTAAACAGACTGAAACATTTTGATGATATTTTGAATCACTACACCGACTTCCGGTTAATTTCTAATCACGCGTAAAGATAAAACGAAGGCGTCGGTCTCATTTATATGCTTTAATACCACACTATCTTTTGTGTCCTTATACAAATGATCTATCTCCCCGCCACCCACCCGAAGGGGGGGGGGGACAAGAGCGTATGTGATTGTTGTTACCAAATTGACTAAACACTCGACAGAAGAGCAAAATTACCTGTTGCCGCTGTTGTTGCTTCATTAATGTGTATAGTAATGGCTTATAAAGATAGCGACGAGCAGCAGATAGCAAAGAGTGTGTCTCTGATATTCTGTTTACAAGCATGATTGAATTCTCTTCTGGAATATGTGTGCTTTGAGGAAAATTCTTTGTAATTTTCGCCAACTAAATGGATTTACGATGCTTGTCTGTTAAACGAAACATGTTTAAGATGGGCTGTTTGATAGGTTTTTATAGTCCAATCCTGTGTCGTTAATAGGTTTTTCCCGTTCGTTGCATACACATTTCATGCGGACAGCCAGATTACTGTTAAGCCAAGGGGCAAAGTTTTCAAAACGGACGCCATTTGTCATTAGAAAACAAAGGAAGTGTAAGATATTTCATTATCGCCATATTGATTCCCTTTCACCAGAGACATGGCCAGGGCCAGTTTTTGTCAGTGAGAGTTGAGTATAAACGATTATATTATAATATAATTACTAGTACTCATTTTATTGATTAGGAAAAGGATAAAAGATAAAGCTCAGCCTTGTGGGATATTTATATTTTTAAACTCTAAACATAAAAGGGGACGAAAATTGAATATCGCAAGTAATGAATTTAGCTCGGTGCTGTTCTATACTTTCTCTCAACTCATCACAACTACGATTATCTAAACATTTACTGGAAAATTCTTTATACTTACCAGATGAGTTATGGTCATATTAACTTTTAAAGCGTTCGTTTTATCGTTGTCGTCTAGTATGTATGTGTGTTTCCGAGTGAGTGTTTTGCATGTGTTGTGCGCATGTGCGGTAGTATACACACACACACACACACACACACACACACATTACAGTAATATCAGCGCCAAGCTTTATTTAAGCATAAACGAACTTCAGGTTAGTTAAAATTGGTTTGTGCCATATTTCAACCTTTAAAGGCAGATTCACTGCAGTTACTGTGGAGAGAAAGTCTCTCTTATGGTAAAAAGGTGTAAAAAATCCATATCTTCCCAGTTCTTCCTCCTGTCGGATTCCCAGACGCATTTCTAGATCTAGAAATGCGTCTAGGAATCCTTAACCCCCCCCACCCCGCCTCTATACCAACGTAATATCGATTCTTTTTACTGATTGGTTGGTTAGTTCCTATTTAACACGTCACCTGATGCTTCTCATTCATTACACTTTATTTTCTTATATCTCGACACAAGGCCTGGAATTCGGTGAGAGGGATTCAGTCGATGACATCGACCTTAATACACAACGGGTTTATCATTCCTGGAGGTAATGAAAGCAAATTGGACTTTGCCAGGTTTTTAAATCAAAACGTATAGAAAGTCAAAAGACATACTGCAAAGCATTTTTTCCGACTTCCCAATGATTCTATTAGCTCGCCACCACACTACTACTACTACTACTGCTGCTGCTGCTACTGCTACTACTACTACTACTACTTCAGGCCTTGTGCGTATAGTAGAAAGGATTATTATTATTATTATTATTATTTAAGGCGGCAAGTTGACAAAGTCGTTAGCGAGCCGGGCGAAATGCTTAGCGGTATTTCGTCCGTTGCTATGTTCTCAGTTCAAATTCCGCCGAGGTCAACTTTGCCTTTCATCCTTTCGGGGTCAATAACTTAAGTACCAGTGTAATACTGGGTCGATGTAACCGACTCATCCCCTCCCCCCAGAACTGCTGCCTTTCTGGGAAAATTTGAAACCATTATTATTATAGTTCTATATTTAAGAAATGAGGAATTATGTACATTATTTACATTTCACGGATATTTGTCCTCATCTTGTTTGTTGTTAATATCTCCTTCGAGTAAAATCACCAACAGAAGTGAATATGACCAAAGACTGCGTGTACTTCATCCCATGGAGCTGTGGTAGCAACCTACCACAGCTCCATGGGTTATAAAAAGGGTTATAAAAAGGCGAAACATGTCGCCCCCTCAAAATAAGGGTAGACGAACATAGCAAAGCTGTGACACGAGGAGATATTGATAAATCGGGTATAGCTGATCATGTATGGAAAAATGGAGACCCCCCCACCTGTGGGTGAAGTTAAAACAATAGACAGAGAACACCACTGGAAAATACGAAAACTAAAAGAAGCACATATGCTAAGACCCAACAACCTCCTAAGCAGACCGAGTGCAGATATGAATAACATATGGGAACCGGTATTAGGGAAGGATAGGAAAATATTCGATTTATAAGCTCTAAAATTCACTCCATAATTGCCCACGGGCATATGGCGTTTACGGAAATAATAGTCTGATGTTAGCAAAGACTGGATGTTATTTTTTAAGAAAATGAATCTATGGGAAATCATAGAGGATAGAGATGGGAGAAGAAGAATAATAAGGGAGAAAACAGAAGACAAGGAAGAATACAAAGATGAAAATGAATTAAAGAGGAAAAGAAGAAGAAAATTTAGAGGGAACACGAAGAGAGGGAGGAAGAAGGAGAAAAGAGGATAAGGAAGAAAAAGACGGAGAAAAGGGAAAAAAAAGACGTAGAAGAAAAATGAGAGGAAAGATGAAGATGAACAAGTAGAAGAAAAAAAATAAGAAAAGAGGAAAAGAAGAAGGAGGAAGGAGAAGAAAGATGGAAAAGGAGAAAGAGGAGGAAAAAAGCGATGAAGATGAGGAGACGAAAAGACGACGACAAGCGAAGAAGATGAAAACTCAGTTTGGTCTACGTTTGCGAAAAGTTTGTTCCTTTTTTGATGCAGCGACATTAGTTTGGTTAAAATATTTAAAAAAAGACTCAACACTAAAGGAATAGGACGCAGCAGGATTAATTAGTATCCCATAGTGAAATAAGCAAACTAAACCTCTCTAAATTATCAGAGATACGACTATTAACCGACTTATTGACGCCGACACAAATGGTAGCCATATTTATCGTCGTTGTATTACGGTTCATAGCTGGAGAGATAGTTTGGTATTACATGTCTTTGATAGCAAAAGATCTGGTGTACCAGCGTGAGAGAACCCCTCGGCACGGTTGTGCGCCCAGCTAAAAAAAAAAAGCAGCAAGATTTACTTCGGATTACCCTTTACTGTCTTCAAAATGGAGGAAGGTTTTAGATAATATTTCAGATATGTGATATCTGTTAGATTAATGAGGTTGGTGAGTGTTCAAAGGTCTGTTCAGTCAAGACTGATATGAAGCTAAACAATAGCAATAATTTCAAGATGAAAACCTGAAATCTTCAGCGCAATATATGTAAAAGATATACGAAGTATGGAGGAGATGTCTTGTTTTGACTTCCTCCCTTAAAATGCACACATCTAATGAGAACCCAATAACGTTTGAAAATCAATTAAGGTTGCTTATGGTTTTTTTTTTTTTCAGTCTGCAGAAAAATGGCTAAAATTATATTATATATTTATGTAAAAGACTTTCTCACTTCCCGAGCGTTAAAATAATACATCTGTTTGTTATTTACACACTGACCCACTGTCTTCGTCTTTTGTTTTATTTTGTAAATTCTCTCTCTCTCTCTCTCTCTCTGTATATATATAT
>NC_068999.1:35421-37528 GCF_001194135.2 Octopus bimaculoides
TAAGGATACCCATGTTTCCAAACGTGAATTATTCAAACTCCAAAGAACTCCTCTGAACACATGGCTATGATGCTCCCCCACTACTTTTGCTCATGATCAGAGATGCAAATATCGTCAGCCACCAAGGGACATGCTCAACTAATTAAGGTCAAACAACTGACAAGCAAATCTGTGGTATTGAGCAGAATATTTGCTGTAGCCCATCTTTTATACCAAGACAGAACAATGTACATGATAACACTTCCAATCAATTAAGATCAGAAGCCATGAGAGCCACTACTTGGTACTGTATCAGGGCATTTTATTATTATTATTATTATTATTATTATTATAAAAACAATAATACTAATACCTGGGATGCGGGAGAAACTACGTAGTCGTTTATTTTATGTAGGAACTGTCGCCGTATCTCCCTCAAATCACAACCTACTGTCTTGACGTATACCTGTTACAAAATAGGCCTATTATATGAGATTTGATCTGGGAGGCAGTAACAACGACGACGTAGGGTCAGCGAGTAGGCCTGTTAGTGTTCATTCGATTTATTAGAATTATCAGTTAAATTTCTCGCCAATTACACCGAATTGAGAAAGTAAACACATTTAAGATAATCTGGTCTCGCATAGGCTCTACTTGAAAACAAAACGGGATGGTCAAGGCTGGAAATGTCTTTAATCATTGGAGTATTCGGTGAGAACTGCTGCGAGTATTAACCACACACACACACACACACACACACACACACACACACACACACACACACACACACACACACAAAAGAAATAAAGCTAACTAAAATAACAACAGCAGCGACAGCAACGATGATAACGATGATGAGGACAACAACAGAAACAAGATGGAATGCATAAATGAGAGGAGAGTTTCGGGAAAATAAATGACTAAATCTTCGAGTAATTAATGTCCAATAACAGAATTCGATAATGTGAAAAACTATTCTTCAAGCAAACAAATCAAATATGGCCGCCCTAACAATAGGTTACTGCAGCATCGTTTATCCATCATTATTTAACACACAGTAGTAAGATGGAAGTAGCAGACGATAATATAAAACCAACCAACCAACCAACCACCCAAGCAAGCAACCAGCCAACCAACTAACCAGTCAGCAAGACACCAGCCAGTCAGACAGACAGCGGGCAAGCAGACTTACTGTACAGTACAATACAGGTTATTATAGCCAACTTAATGTTTTCGTTCAACAAATTGTAGCTTCAACAATGAACACACACAATGAAAAACATTATT
The DNA here is from genome assembly GCF_001194135.2 of Octopus bimaculoides. Classification (NCBI taxonomy): domain Eukaryota; kingdom Metazoa; phylum Mollusca; class Cephalopoda; order Octopoda; family Octopodidae; genus Octopus; species Octopus bimaculoides. Next base: position 36,688 of record NC_068999.1, read on the forward strand.
TATACCGGAGGCATTATAAAGTATTTGGGAACAATAATTGTTCCTGTGTCAGCGCAATATTTTTCTCCATTTCCTATTTTACTTCTTTTCTTTCTCAAGATCGAAGATTTTAACGCGTGGACAAATCTATCTTTAGGAGAGAAGTAATATCTATCTACAGAGAAAAAGAAAGAAGTAGCAGAAGAAAGAAAGACCCCGTTAGCTGAATATCCGCTATCAACTAGTTTGCTTTTCACGTTTAGAAAATAGCCTCTAGATTTTTTTTTTCGTGTTTCGTTTCAAATAGACTAAAATAAACGGTAAACATTGTTATAATATTACTTCTTATGAGTATTTTACTTCTGTCAAAATAGGTTTTATTATTATTACTATTATTATCTTTTTTTTTGTTGTTGTCCAGTCCGAAATTGCTAAATTACTTTTGAACGGAATAACAGTTCCCAATACAAAAAGTTCTGTTGATAAGAGAGCAGCAGATCTTAAAGAATACTGATTCAATTCCAGCCACAGACGAAAGGAATTTATAAAAGTATAAAATGGAGACAGAGAATCATCAGTTGTAAAGAATCTTGCCGACATAGAGTAAGTCTCTACTTACCTGATGTATGTATGTATGTATGAAAGTATGTATATATACACGCACAAACATTGTCATAGTTCAAGGTTAATTTTAGTATGGATATTTATAGTTATGGCATTACATAGATTTAGCAAAGTACGCGAAAGACGAGTAGTACATGTGCTTACAAGAGAAAATTACATCTGTGAATCTATTAAGTAATGAGGGGTTGTGAAGGTGAAGAATGCTTAATATATATATATATATATATATATATATAGA
>NC_068999.1:38374-41848 GCF_001194135.2 Octopus bimaculoides
ATATATATATATATATATAAATATAGAAAGATATATATATATAAATATAGAAATATAGAAAGACATATATATATATAAATATAGAAATATAGAAAGACATATATATATATAAATATAGAAATATAGAAAGATATATATATATATATATTTCTATATGCATAAAGCGAGAACTGTTCTTGTTATTGTGGGTTCCAGGTACGGTAAGAATGGAATGTCAGAAACATCTAGATAATATTCCAGGAGAACCATGTCTCCGAGAAATCCATTAGATCGTTTTGGAGTAATGAGAGATAGAAATATCAAGGAATGCTGAAAGATGATAGAATAATGGAAGAAAAAATGAGAGAGAGAGAGAGAGCATCTCTAAAGAGTATGAGAGGAAAATTAGGAAGCTGCTCGAAACAAAATTAACTGGAGGAAATATAATTAAATCTATAAATACATGGGCTATGCCCATATTGAGGTGCTCTGCTCCCTTTCTGAACTGGACAAAGATCGAGCTGCAGAACTTGGGTAGAAAAACTAGAAAGCTACTGATGAAGCATAACGCCCTCCACCTTAAAGCAATTCTGAAAGGAAGGTGGCAGAGGATTACTAAACGCAGAAGTCACGGTCAACATTGTGATACTGGGTTTGGAAAATTATGTTGCTCAGAGTAAAGAAAGGATTTTATCGGCAGCCAGAGATACCCAAAAAGTGACTGAAACACGAGGGAAATTCAAAGAGAAAAGAAAGAACAACAGAGCAAACAAATGGAAAAAGATAGCACTACATGGCCATTTTATGCAAGAAACCTAGAACGTCGGAAGTAAAGACTACTGGCTCTGGTTGACGGACGAGAACTTGAAACGAGAGACAGAAACACTAATTATAGCCGCTCAGGAGCAAGCTCTTAGAACAAAACTGATGAAGGCAAAAATCGACAAAACTCAATCAGACAGCAAATGTTGGATCTGCGGGAAAGGAGACGAAAGTATCAATCACCTTTTGAGTGAGTGTAGTATACTAGCACAAAAGGAGTATAAGCGCAGACATAACAGACTAGGCAAAAGTGTGCATTGAGAAGTTAGCCGAGGATATGGCTTGAAAACAACAGAAAACTGGTATGCAAATGAATCAGGAGCTATGACAGAAAATGAGAATTGTAAGATCTTGTGAAACTTCACTATAAAGACTGATGATACTATTGAAGCAATAATAATTGTTTCTCATTTAGGCAGCAGATCAGTAATTTTGTGGGGAGTCTGTTAGTCGGTACCGTCGATCACAGGACTTGACAGTTATTTTATCTTATTGACCCAAGAGGAATGAAAAGTGAAGTTAACCACGGCGAGATTCGAATTCAGAATGCACAGCTCTGGAACAAATACCACGAGGCATTGTGTCCGATGCTTTACCGAAACAACAACAACAGCAGCAGCAATAATTATGATGATGATGATGATGATGATAAAATTTACAAAAAGCTAAAAATGTGAACGAAAGTGAAAGAAAATAGATAAAAAACTTCCTTGTCAAAAAATTCCGTGAAAAACAATAAATTCATAAATAAGTAAACAAATATAAGCTACAAAAAAAAAAAAGAAAGGAACACAAAACATGATAATCTCTAGTCTTAAATTATTATTCTTCGGAATATCCGTGACAGTCTACCAAAATTCCTAATGGAATTTTGATTACCATCCGGCACCAGTAGAGGATGTAATCAGTCTACGGAAAATTACTTCAACTTTGCTGTGTTTATGTAATTTATCATCGGAGAAAAAAAAAAAAAATGAAAAACAATATAAAAAGATTTCTCTCTCTCTCTCTCTCTCTCTCTATCTTTCTCTCTCTTTCTCTTTCTCCTTCGCTCCCTCTGTCACTCATTCTGTGTCACACCAGTTTTTTAAATATTTTTTGCTTCTAAAAGAAAACACTAACAACAGTAACGTCAACAATAATAACAATAATAACAACAACAGCGACAACAACAACAACGACGACGACGATAAAGGGAGGGTAACATCGGTTAAATGAAAAAACAAACAAAACAATAGAAATTACAGTTGCGACAACGATTAATAAAATATAACTACAACAACAGCAACATCCGAAACAACAACAACAACAACAACAACAACAGGCGTAGTAATCCGCGTTGTTCTGTTAGTATGGAAGAACACAAGCTTCACGTGACATGGAGAAAGAAATTGTACGTGACCCTTCGACCTAATAGAAACAGCAGCTTAAAGTCTCTCTCAAATTACACATAAATCTTACCATTTTGTTTTTTTAAAGGAAGGACGTATTGAATAATAGAGACCTAGAAGCATTGAACTTGAGAAAAAAATATAGAGAGAGAATGTGTCAGAAAAATGTAGAGTTTGTGGAACTTGGAACGAGACGGTGGCACACATTGTGGGAGAATGCCCCAAGTTGGCACAGGAAGAATATAAGAAACAGAGGCACGACTAGGTTGTAAACATTATACACTGGAAACTGTGCCAAAAAAATGAGGATTTGAAGCTGGAAACTCATGGTACAATCATCGAGTGGAAAGAGCACCGGAGTCGGAGAAATGTAAGATTTTGTGGGACTTTCATATTCAAACGGACAAGAAATTAGAAAACAATAGACCAGATATTATGATCATAGATAACGAAAAACGGAGTTGTTTACTTATCGATCCATCATGCTCGTTCGATTCCAGGATCGTAAAGAGAGAGGAAGAATAACAAAGAAAATACAATCCTTTAAAATTTGAAAAAAGAAGAATCGGGAGAGTAAAGGTCGAGCCTACAATAATTGGTGCATTGGGGAGAATAAGCAAAGATATAGAAAAATGGCTGAAGGAGATTGAAATAGAATGCCCGGTAGAGCTACTACAGAAAGTTTGTCTCTTAGCAAGGATTATGAAGAGGGTTGTAAGCACTTGAAATACTGCCGAAAACGTGTGGACATCTAAGGTTATGGATAGTAATCATCTATCTACATAATTCCTACCAGGAATAAGACCAAACTTGAGCTTTGTTTCAATAAACAGAAAATAAATAATAAGGCGGCGAATAACGAACATTATGAACGTGCATCAGCGAGCTCCTTGTGAGAAAGGATTAAATCCGAGATCATCGCCTAACAGGATTTAAGAAAGCGGAGAAAAAAAAAAAAGAAAGAAAAAACAACGAAAGAAAAATGTGTTTTTTAATGTAATTCATTTCAGGAAACCGAAATATTTCTCTCATATATGAAACATAGTTACTGCCAGGCACGATGTCACTGCTAGTTTAAAAGGCGAAGCCGACTTCGGCAAAATTTGTACTCAGAACATAAAGACGGACAAAATACCGCCAATCATCTTGTTAGGCATGGGGAACGATTTTGCCAGGCCACCGCCTTAATAATAATAATAATAATGATAATGATGATGATGATGATGATGATGATGATGATGATGATGATGATGATGATGATGATGATGATGATGATGATGAT
>NC_068999.1:42234-43558 GCF_001194135.2 Octopus bimaculoides
TACTACTACTACTACTACTACTACTACTAATAATAATAATAATAATAATAATAAATGCTCTGATGCAGTACCAGGCAGTGGCATTCATGGTTTCTGATCTTAACTGATTGGAAGTGTTATCATGTACATTGTCTTGTCTTGTCTTGCAATAAGAGATGGGATACAACAAATATTCTTCCCAATGCCACAAATTTGCTTGTCACTTGTTTGACCGTAATCAGTTGAGCACGTCCCTTGGTGGCTGACGATATGTGTATCTCTGATCACGAGCAGAAGTAGTGGGGGAACATCATAGCCATGTGTTGAGAGGAATTCTTTGGGGTTTGGATAATTCACCTCTCGAAACAGGTGTTCTGTTCATCATCCTTAAGCAAACCTCATTCGGGGACCTTTTGAGCGGGATGGGCTACTCGACCTGAAGAAAATTCTAACTGGGCCCCACCTGCGAGGTCATGCGCTGTTTATCTTGATATGAGATCACCATGTCGTGCACATATGGTTGTGATGCATGTACCTGGTGTACCCTTATCAGACGGGTAGTCATGATGGGTATAATGGGCTTCGTATATTTTACTCCAGTGTCACTTTGATGGCATTCACTACTCTCTCACTCAATAATAATAGTAATAATAATAATACGAATTTGAACACTGTTTCTTTTTACCTGTGATTATGATTGTTGGGAAACGCGACGGTGTGGCCATGTAACTCTCAAGAAGGAAGCCTTGTAAAGAATTAATATCTAGGCGTTTGGTCACATCAGGTAAAGATTTCAACGCTTTGAACTTAGCATCGTTTGCATTACGTGCAATCTCGCGTGATTTCAATTCTTTGTCGCCATACGGGTAGATTATTGTTTCAGCGTTTTCCAAGGTGGTGTATTCCTGAAACAAAAAGGAAAGAAAAAATATTTATACATTTATTTGTATGTAACATGCTGTCTTGTGGGTATTGATTTTCGTTGAATTGATTTAAAATTTACTCCATACTTGTGAGAGTATATGGAAAGTACCCCACCCGGCACACACTTTCAGTCAATTCATCAATTTATAAGACTGGCCATGAATGTACCCAATCACATATCTGAAACAGCTGTAAGCCTATCATAAATAAATGTATATAACGCATAATTTCCCTTTATTTAATGCATCACTATATAAACTCACAATCTTAACTAAATATGCATACACCCCACAACATATATGAACATATATATTAATATTTTGCTTAGGCATTGTGATGTTGAGAACTCTCTCTCTCTCTCTCTCTCTTTCTCTCTCTCTCTCTCTCTCTCTCTATATATATATATATATATATATATATA
>NC_068999.1:43568-44798 GCF_001194135.2 Octopus bimaculoides
TATATATATATAGAGAGAGAGAGAGAGAGAGAGAAAATGAATGTGTAGTGGTTAGCATATATATATATATATATATATATACAAAGAGCTTTAACGTTTGGATGTTAATACTTCATGAGAAACAAAACGTGAAATAGAAAGAGAGAGAGAGAGAGAGAGAGAGAGAGAGAGAGAGAGAGAGAGGGGGAGAGAGAGACATAGTGTGTGTGTAGTGGAAAAATTAACCAATGTTGTCCTTTTTTATAAACGGTTTCTTGTAATTTGTATGAGATATAACTGTTATTTCCATCATTTCAGATGATTCACTAGTGATTTCTTTCTGAAAGGTTGAATATGGGATGTTAATTACATAAATACCAGATATGTATTGGGGCCGGATTAATTGACTGTTAGTCCTTTCACTGCAAATTCTACCACAATTCTGTCTCCAACTAAATTTCTTGTATGTAATATATAATAATATAATATAATATAATATAATATCAGTAATAGTGCAACCAGAGGGTGCTTTCAAACACCAGATTGTTTTGACAGTTTTGTAATCTACAATTTTACGTAGGTAAATAAGCAGGCCATCGATCTATTAAGTATATGTCTTATAGAATTTCTTCCAGTTTCCAATATTCTATAGAAAAAAAAAAATCCAAAGTCCAATAGAATAACAAAACGACAAAATTATGCAAAATTGCATGTCATTAAAATTACGTAGATACCAATTTTGTCATTTTTATCTTTTAGTCTTTTTGATTTCGCCTTTTGCTGTCCTCTTTTAAATATTTTCTTTTTATTCTTCCATAACTGTTAATTACTCAATTCACTTGTCATAGACAGTAAAATAATTAATATTTTAAATTTCTCGGCGGCTGTTTCGCCCCAACCCAATCACTTCTCGTTTCCGCTCACTCACCATAACTTTCAAATTTTCAAATTTGATTCTGTGCTTTGAAATTGCGTATATTTGTTATTCATTATAAGTTGGTTATTTACTGAATAATATATATTTTTGCTTATCTAATGTATGCATGTACTTTATTTTCTGTATGTATGTATGTATGTATGTATGAATGTATGTATGTATGTATACATACACACATGTTCAATTTATCATTTATTAAATGTTTATATATTTATATTTCGTCTATCAATTATATATTTCTACATTTCCAAACTTACCTCCTTCTACCACTCTCCGTATATATATGTGTGTGCATACATACATACATACATACA
>NC_068999.1:44808-54627 GCF_001194135.2 Octopus bimaculoides
ATATATATATATATATATATATATATATATATACACATACACACACGTAAATATACTTACATACATACATATGTACATATATGTATATAAATATAATTATGTATGTATGCATATATGCATATATTTATCTATGTGTGTATTTATGTATCTGTGAATTGAAGACGCGTTCGTTTAATAAATAATGCATTTACTCTTGCTGCGCTGATAGAGACCATGGGTAAGCGAGAGGTTTACACATACGCGCACGCACACACACACACACACACACACACACACACACACACATTAAGTATATCCATATGAATATTTTCTGTTCGTTATTCATCTAATTGAAAAAGAATTGATATTTATTTTTAAATTATATTTCACAAGAGTAATAATAATACTAACAGCACTAATAATAATATAAATTATAAAAACGTTCTGCGTAACGTTCTAATTACTAACAACACCAACAGCAGCAGCAGCAGCACCACCACCACCACCACCACCACCACCACCACCACCACTACTGCTGCTGCTGCTGATGATGATGCTGCAGCTGGGGGCACCACCACCAGCATCTTAACTCTTACCGTTGTTACCACGTGTAACCATCGCGCCCACCGCAATCATCACCATCATCATTATCACAGTGATAAAAACAAATGATTTATCAATTGAAAATATATAAATACAAAGTATATATTAATTTCTTTTATATTAACAACTATAATGTTTATTGTTAATTATTTTCATTTTCTATTAATTAATTATATTTCATTTCTACAGTACACCCATATTGCATTTAGGAAACCGTTCTTATGTAAAAACTCACCTTACTTTATCAATATCTCATTATCATAAGAGTAGTAGTAGTAGTAGTAGTAGTAGTAGTAGTAAGGCGGCGGTGAGCTGGCAGAGTGGTTAGCACGCCGGGCGAAATGCTTAACGGTATTTCGTCTGCCGTTACGTTCTGAGTTCAAATTCCGCCGAGGTCGACTTTGCCTTTCATCCTTTCGGGATCGATAAATTAAGTACCAGTTGAGAGCTGGAATTGATGTAACCTACTTATCTCCTCTCTGAAATTGCTAACCTTGTGCCAAAATCTAAAACTAATTTCATTACTACTACTACTACTACTACTACTACAAATTTTGGTACAAGGCCAGCAATTCCTGGAGAAGACATAAGTTAATTGCATCAACCCTAGTATTCAGTTGGTACTTGGTTCACCAGCCCCGTAAACATGAAAGGCAAATTCGACCTCGGCGGAATTTGAACTCAGAACGCAAAGGCGGACGAAATGCTGCTAAGCATTTTGTCCGGAACGTTAACGTTTCTGTCAGCTTGCTGCCCTAATACTCCCTTCTACTATAGGCACAAGGCCAGTAATTTCGGGAGAGAGGATAAAACGATTACATCGATCCCAGTACGAAACTGGTACTTATTTTTTCGACCCTGAAAGGAAGAAAGGTAAAGTCGACCTCGGCGGAATTTGAACTCAGAATGTCATGGCAAATGAAATACCGCCAAGCATTTCGTCCAGCGTGCTAACGATTCTGCCAGCTCGCCGCCTTGATAATAATAATAATGATGATGATGATGATGATGATGATGATGATGATGATAATAATAATAATAATGTTTTGATGGGCTACAACATATATTCTGCTCAATGTATATTCTGCTCATATATACCAACATATATTCTGTTCAATGACTTACTTGTCATTTTGCTTGATCTTAACTAGTTAGGAATGTCCCTTACTCACTGACAATATATGCATCTCTGATCCTGAGTAGGATTAGACGGAAGAGCAGCATAGCCATGTGTTGAGAAGGATTCTTTGTGGGTCTGAAAAATTCTTCCTTGGAAACATGGGTGTTTCGTTCAACACCTTTAAACAACCTTTATTCACGGACATTTTTTAGCAGGACGGGCTACTCGACCTGAGTAAAATTCTAACTGGGCCCCACCTGCAAGGTTATGTGCTGTTTCTCTTGATATGAGGTCACCATTTTGCGCACATATGGTTGTGACCCATGTGCCCAGAGGACCCTTAACAGATGGGTAGTCACGCTGAGCGTATTCGGCTTCATATATTTGCACCCCAGTGTCACATTGATGGCGTATGCAGCTCCCTCACTCAATAATTACAAGAGTAGACGTTGCAGCAGCAGCAACAGCAGCAACAACAGTAGCAGTAGCATCAGTAGTCCCTTACTGGGAAGTTTGCCAAATTTTCTTCTCCTTCTTCTTCTTCTTCATCATCATCATCATTCTCCCCTTTCCTCTTTCCGCCCCCCCCCCAATACAAACCATTCAAACATTTCTTTCAATGAACGACTCTATTCATTTCATTCTGAAACCAAAATGTCCTCGGGTAGCGGAGTAGGGTCAGGTAGGGGAGTAGGGTCGGGTAGGGTCGGGTAGGGTAGGGTGTGTTGAGACAATTCCAAACATTCAATGCTTCTATTTAGATTCAATTTAATTCAATTTCAATTTAATTTAATTTCAAAGTCAAACATTATCAATTATCGCAGAAAAAAGCAATTATACACGTTTTTTTTTCTTTTCTTTCTAAAATTACTTTCCTCTGGTTTTATTTTGTTTTGTTTGTCAACTTGAACATCATCATCATCATCATAATCACAACCATCATCGTCATGATCATCACCATCGTCATTTATGTGGGGATTTTGCATCTTTTATACAACCTCACTCTCCACACAAATTGCAAACTGTCTTTGTAACGTTCCCTTCATTCTGATGCCCCTATTGCGACTAAAAAAAATCATCATGATCAAGATGATGATGATGATGATGATGATTATCATCATCATCATTGTTGTTGTTGTCAAACGTGTCGGACGAAATGCTTAGCGGCGTTTCGTTCGTATGTACGTTCCGCGTTCAAATTCCGCCGAGGCCGACTTTGCTTTTCATCCTTTTGATAAAGTGGATCATGGTATGATATGCTACAAACTGCGTTATCTCGGCATAGCTGGAAAACCTGGAGAGTGGTTACACGACTTTCTGAAAGATAGATGTCAGGCAGTAGTGGCCAATGGAGCCACCGCAAAGAAAACAAAAATAGTGAGCGATGTTTCACAGGGACTGTCTTGGGACCACTGCTTTTCATAGTGGAACTCTCAGATATGCCCTCACCTGCCCGGATAGCCACACCTGCTAGCTACGCAGACGATACAAAAGTCTCGCAGAAAATACAGAACCCCAGTGATGTTGCACACCTGCAGCAGGAGTTGGAGTCAGTTTACAGATGGGCTGAGGACAATAATATGCAGTTTAATGCTGAAGAATTCCAAGCCCTGCGCTACCAGCGTCCAAAATTGAATATAAAACTTACAGAGTACATTGGTCCATAGGGGATTACACTCGCAGAACCTAAATCAGCGAGGGACCTGGGTATTGACATAAGTGATAATACTTCTTTCCAAGTGCACATTACCAAGATGGCGACAGAGTGCAGACGACTGGCTGGATAGATCCTAAGAACATTCAGGACCAGAGAGAAGGAAACCATGATGGTCCTCTGGAGGCAATTCGTCCTCAGCCACATGGACTACTACTCCCAGCTATGGTCACCTAACAGTGTAAAATTAACAGCAGACCTTGAAGCAACCCAGAGAAGATTCACAAAGAAGATCGTTTCGTTGCAACAGCTCCGCTACTGGAAGATCCTAGAAGAAATTATTCCAAATTTGGCATTGAAAGCTACACCAATACCAGAACGGGTCGACACTGCACAGTGTCAAAGATCCCAGCAATGCCATTGCGCTTCAAGACTAGTTACTGCAACAACCTGAGTTTCAGGGGCCCACAGCTTTTTAATATTCTCCAAGGGAGCCTGAGGAATCTACACAAAGTGGATGTAGGTGCTTTTAAATCAAAACTGGACCTCTTCCTGTCGAGAGTCCCAGATGAACCTACCTCATGGCAAATGGTGCAAATGAGGGTAGCGACATCAAATTCCCTTATTCACCAAATGCCACATGTTAGAGGAGGCTCTCAGTAATAACAGGTAGCAGAACGATGGTGCCCCAGCATGGCTGCAGCTCTGAGCTGGAACTACAAAAAATATACAGATACACCCCCACACACATACTGATCAACAAACACATTCATACGCATACATAGACGCACATAAATTTATATAGTTATATCGCTCGACACTCCACCATGAGTGATTGTATAAGTATGGACGTGTGTGTGAGTGTATATGCGAAAAAAATACAATTTAGCATGTGCAGACTAATATGTGAAATAAAGTAAACAGACAACGTACACAATGGCGCTCATGTCAGCGTCTGCTAGATTCAAAGGAGCCAGTAGGATGTGATAGTATCGAAATCAAACACTTACTTACGGAGACAGCGATTTCATATTACCTGAGGAGATACAACTAGATCTTATTATACAGGTAAACCGTTATTGAATTTCAATTTAAATCCTGTAAATATGTGGATCTATGTTGTATCGAAGCAGATGCAGTGGTCATTAAACAGCTGTTGAATTGTACCCCGTCTTATTTTTGACTCTATTCTTTCATTTTTGAATATATATATATATATATATATATATATATATATATATATATATATATATATATATATATATATATATATATATATATATATTACTATCAAGACATCAGGTAGCCAAAACTGTGCCAATGCTTTACTCAACGCATCAACACACTAATAGGCGTATACTCATTAATCCAAAATATTACACACACACACACGTAAAATATGTGTGTATGTGTGTGTGTGTGTGTGTGTATCTGTGGCGTGTGTGTGTGTGTATCTGTGTGTGTGTGTGTGTATCTGTGTGGTGTGTGTTTGTGTTTGTTCCTGTGTGTCTTTGTGATCGTCTGACAACCAGTGTCTGTCTGTTTATGACTTCGTAACTTATCAGTTTGGCAAAAGAGACTGATAAAATGAGTACCAGAGTTTAAAGTATAATTACTGAGGGTTGATGTTTTCTACTAAACCCTTCAAGGCTGTGCCCAAGCATGGCCACAATCCAATGACTGAAATATGAAACAGATTAATCCTTTAAATCCATTACAAATGCAGTAGTCTGCAATGGTCTTCACAAATATAACATTAATGCTGCAGACGTGTGTCTCAAAGACCGAGTTACATGTTTGGAAGCAGGCAATATGTCAGTTCTCATCACATGACGGCTGACTTGCTGGGAATTCAACCAATGATCGGATGTTTACTGCTAGAGGATTTGGAGAAAAGATGAAAGTTGGCGATGATTAGAAGAGGAAGAAGAAAATAAATAGAAGTAGAAGGAGGGGGAAAACGAGGGTAGAAGAAAAGATCAGGACGACTAGGAAGAAAATGAGGATGATGAAGAGAAAGAAGGGAAGGAAAAGGATAAAGAAGTGGAAGAGGAGGACGAAGAAAACGAAGAGGAAAAAGAAAAGGGAGAGGGACAAAAAAAGGTAAGAGAAGAGAAAGAAAAAGTGGAAGAAGAGGAAGGAAAAGAAAGCCTTAATTTTTCTACAAAAATACAAAAAGAAAAGGAAAATATGGATCCACGGAAATTGACGTCACAGCCATGAATAAGAAGAAAGAGAAAACATAAAAAGATCAGGTTTACAATGAAGCGACAAGGTTTTCTAATGTCATCTGTGATTGAATATGTTGTGATGATTGGTTGGAGGCAGACAGAAGAGGAGCCACGTGACACGTGCAAAAGTTTAAAAACCTCAACTGGTTGCAATCAGGGTTAGTCATTATGAAAACATCATTATTATGGCTAGAATAACACTTGAGGGTAGTCGAGTATAGAACGTGTTGTTGTTGTAGCGGTGGTGGTGGCGATGATGATGATGATGATGGCGTTGATAGTGATGATGATGATGGTAATGACAATGATCATATGTCTGTTAGACATTGACGCCTTTCGTATAAACACTTAGACATATACACATACGCGCGCACACATGAACACACACACACACACACACACCAGAGAAAGAGGAGGAGGAGGAGGAGGAAGCGAGTAGTAGTAGTAGAAGCGTCTAAGCGTAAGAAGTAATTGTAGGTGTAAGTGGGGAGGAGTCAAATGATGGTACCATTCCAAAATGATATTGTGGTATTCCTATGTAAACAAACTTCGAAAGATGGCCGTTTGACGAATCATTTTGTGTTTTGACTTTTTCCAAGTCTTTTTTTGTTCTTTGGAGAGAAGGAAGAACGATCTAGTTTATTCTTTTATTCTTTTACTTGTTTCAGTCATTTGACTGTGGCCATGCTAGAGCATCGCCTTTAGTCGAGCAAATCGATCCCAGGACTTATTCTTTGTAAGCCGAGTACTTAGTATATCTGTTTCTTTTGCCGAACCGCTAATTTACGGGGACATAAACTCACCAGCATCGGTTGTCAAGCGATGTTGGGGGACAAACACAGCACAGACACACACACACATATATATGCGACGGGTTACTTTCAGTTTCCGTCAACCAAATCCACTGACAAGGCTTTGGTCGGCCCGAGGCTATAGTAGAAGACATTACCCAAGGTGCCACGCAGCGGGACTGAACCCGGAACCATGTGGTTAGTAAGCAAACTACTTTCCACACAGCCACTCCTGCGGCTATTTGTTTGTGATATATATGTGTGTGTGTGTGTGTATGAGTGTGTGTATGTATCATTATATCTATATAACTGTGTTGTGTTTTATCTTGTTTTTAGTACACAACAATATTGAAGTCAGATGTAGGAGTATGTGTGTGTGTGTGCGTGAGAGAGAGAGAGAGAGAGAGAGAGAGAGAGAGAGAGAGAGAGAGAGAGAGAGAGAGAAAGAGAGAGAGAGAGAAAGAGAGAGAGAGAGAGAGAGAAACTCTGTGTGTGTTGTGTGTGTAGGAATGTGTGAGTGCGTTTGTGTGTACGAGTATGAGATTACGAGAATGCGGCTGCTATTTCTAGCAGGTCAAGTGCCCTACAAACATTCCTCTATTTAGTTCCATGTTGTTAATATGATTAGGATGTCGTGGGTGGAAGAGTGGCAGAATCATTAGAGCACCGGACAAAATGCTTTGCAGTATTTCTTCGGGCCCTACGTTCAGAGTTCAAATGCCAACGAAATCAATTTTGATTCCATTCGGAGTCGATAAAATACTGGTTGAAGAATGGGGTCATTGTAATCGACTTACACTCTCCCCTAAAAGTAGCTGGCTTTATGCTAAAATGGCAGCAAGCTGACCGAATTACTAGCACGCCGGATAAAATGCTTAAATACATTTCTTTCGGTTCTTTAATTCTGAATTCCAATACTGCCGAGGTCAACTTTGCCTTTAATCTTTTCGGCGTTGCTGGCATTGTGCCAAAATCATAAAGAATTATCATTGCTATTACTATTGTTGTTCTTGTTATTTAGCCCCAGGTCAATACTGATTGAACTAGATCTAAGCCAGTCTACATATGGCTAATTTCCATCTTTTCAGACTCAGACGAAATTATCTAATGCGTTCTTTCTCCTTTTCTCTTCATTTAAAAATAGAACTGTGCCATTTGATAGAAATTTAGTTGCTATTTCCAGCAAGCATAGCGACTCACAGAATCTACACATTATCAGCCATGTTACTAACAGAATATTGTGCGAGCCGATATTCAAAAACACTCTTTCTCCATTTTATTTATGTCAAAACGACGACTGTTTAATTCTTCTGCAAATATAATGAGCTTCTCTGATATGCATAAGCTACAGCTTCTATCGTTTTAGTTAGAAAGATGATAGTTTTAATAATGAAATTTAACAGCTTTTAAAGCTACAGACACGTAATCTGAGATGCTGTCAGATAAAAGTTAAATAGCCAAAGAGATAGGTGTTGGAGGAGAGAATGCAGGTTTGCGATGTTTCAAAACTGATGACAAAACTTATTTTCTCTCTCTCTCCGTTATTCTCTCTTTCTTTACGTTATTCGTCTGTCTATCTCTTTCTCTGTCACTGCGTTCTTCTTCTTCTTCCTTCCTCTGCACACACACACACATATAAAGCAGACGGTTTCGGGTTCGTTTTCAGAGGCTGGATCGCTGCAATGCACAGCGGCACCGGTTCAGTGGTCAAAGTAAACGGTCATCTATTGGAGCTGTTTGGCATCGCACGCTCGGTCCGTTAGGGCTGCTCGCTGTCTCCTCTTCTATACGTATTGGCACTCGAGTCACTGTTGCGGAAGTTTTAACAGCTAAGGGGCATCCCTTTCGAACTGGGACAAGGAAGGGCAGTGTCAGCATACGCGGACTATGTTACTGTTATGGTGTCGGACGCCTTCGAAGTGGAGACGGTTGGCACCATCCTAAAGGAATATGAGACGGTTGGTTTGCGGTTGGGCTCAATCCACTTTATATTATTGATATTCCTGTATAAACACTACAGATAATACGGAATTACACATGTATATTCAGTAATAAGAACTATCTCACTGTAGCATAGCATTTGTTAACCGATACCTGTAGACGAGCTTTGTAAAGCAAACTACAAGGTTTATACCTGTATAGAATTTACAAATACGCATGCGCGCGCACACACACAATACTTTTCACAAACGTTAAACACATAATTTGAGTGTCAAAACGACTACTGTGGTAATTTTTCCACTTCAAAGCACGCTTGCATGTATGTATGTATGTGTGTGTGTATGTAGAGATGTATGGATGGATATTTGTATGTATGTGCGTGAGAGAGAGAGAGAGAGAGAGAGAGAGGGAGAGAGAGATAGAGAGAGAGAGAGAGAGAGAGAGAGAGAGAGAGAGAATATGTAAGTGTGTGTAAAATGAATAATGGTTTACTAAAAATGCTTAAATCGTTTCTGTCATGTCTTCTTCACATAAGACAGCAAACATTGCACAAAAACTTCAAATTTTATTGTCAGAAAGCTATAAAAACGGCGTAGATTACAGCAGACCAACATTATACAGAGTAAGTGTTTAATCAGTTATATTACAATATACACCACTATTTAAATATTTTGAATAACAATCTACAGTAGACAACAAGTTTTTAGGCATTGCTTTGTTGCTTCGTTTCAATTTCCTGCTGTTTTTGTTGGTGTTTGTTGTATGTGTGTGTGTGTGTGTCTGTGTTTGGTTCTTGTATGGACTACATTCTGTTGTTGTTGTTTGTAGTTCTTGAATTGGGAATAAATATTCTGCAAAAATCTCTCTGCCAAGAATTTCGTTAAAGAATTCCTCGATCAAGTGTAAAACATTCAAGTGTTTGTAGAAGGGGAAAAAGAATTGAAATAACTGACGTAGATTCACACACACACACACACACGCACACACACACACACACAGAGTTCTTCATGCCCCATTTTTTTATATTCTCGGTTCAAATCCACCCAATGTTTGACATTCATTCCTCCAGGTCAATCTAATCGACTAAACCCTTCGCTCTAAAACTGCTAGCCTTGGGAAAAATTTGATACAGTTATTATTATCATTATTATTATTATATTATTATTGAGTCAGGGAGCAGTGCAACCCGTCAAAGTGACAAAATGACATGGATGTTTGATTTTAATCACTCTCGGTACATGTCCTCAGGTTGCACTGTCCTCAGATTGACACCCAAACATTCTGAAATGTTCGCATCAGAGCTTCCGGTGCGAATGCCAAATAGTGCAGCATGTCGTTTCCAAATTTCTGGCAGAGTGAATTGCGTCATGGTGCTGTTTTTCTCACAGACGCTACCCAACTGACCCTACCATACTGTGTAGTCGACAAAATCAAAATAAACAATGTGCATGCGCGAAATTAAAAACTATAAAATGGCACTGTATATATATATATATATAT
>NC_068999.1:54991-59188 GCF_001194135.2 Octopus bimaculoides
AAAGGCTTTACGGCCAGACGAGAAAAAATATTTGTGTATGAACGCTGTGAGGCACGAACTTGAAAGGGACGAAGTAGTTACGCGTGCTGGCTCGGCGATAGCCAAGGAAGAAAAGGATTATTGACCGGAAGCATGTGACTATGCCGGTGTAAGGGGAAGAGAGAGAGAGTGGTAGAGGGAGAAACAAAGGGAGGAAGTAGAAGAATAGGTGAGCAACGAGAGGAAAAGAGAAAGAGAGGAAGTACGAGGGGGGGAAAAGAGATACGTAGAAGTAAGAGAGGAAGAACGAGAGGGGTAAAGCGAGATACGTAGTAGTAAAGAGGAAGAACGAGAGGGGGGAAAATGAATTGGAGGCGCTGCGTTCAGTCATGTAAAAAGAAATAGTAAATGAGTATATGCATATATACGTACAGGTATGTGCGTACCGACATCCACCTGTATGTATAGGTGCATATCTGGGTACAGGACATTGCAAACAAAACGTAGACGGGAAAACACACAAGCCACGTATATGTATATTTATGCATGTAATTGTATGACTATTTTAATCAAATGGTTAAAATTCCCTTTCAAACAAGGAAGGACTCAATACAATGGAATGTAGAGCTAAACTTTTGTATATACACGGACAGATGGACCCTTTATTGTACAAAGGTTTCAGAACTTATTTCGAACTTAACTAGGATTTTCAGAGATATCGACATGCCGGTCGCTAAACCGTTACACTATTGTCAGTGGTAGTTCTGTCTATAAATACTGCCCCACTCCCGTCTGCACGAAATTAAACTAAACAAAGATAAATAAATAAATGAATAAATAAACAAAACGAAAATATAAACCCAAGGTCAAAATGCAATAAAAGAAGACAACCGGTGAAATCAAGTGCAGAATGTGATGCACCGGAAGTTGTTATAAATATAACCTACACGTGACATGAAAATAAGAAGATTCACAGCCGCTGGGAGATGACGGTTCATTGCTCAGCACACACAAATACGAACACGCGCGCACGTACACATTCACACACATGTATGAATATAAAGAAATATGCTCGTAGATTCACATCCATGCACATGTAGAGAACGTACTCATATATACGCATATACACACACACACATGCAAACGCGAGTATGCACTCTTAAACAAGCACAAGCACACATATAGACGCACCCACACCCACACAAAAGTCATATACATACATTTACAACACACATAAGCATATACACAAAAGACATATAAACACGCATATGTACAAATAAGGCGTACACACACACACACAAACCTTCAAACACATGCATAAACCCAAACACAAATATACACAAGTACAAACGCACTTAAATACCCACATACGCGAAAGAGCATACGCTCAAACTCACATATAATTCCACGCACGCACACACACACACACACACACACACACAACTACACGCATACACATAAGTACACACACAGACAGGGACACTGACTTCCACTGACGAGATTGTTTTCTTCCAATGATCTGCTCTCGTATGTTAGACCAATAACAACAGCAGCAAAACTTCATGCTTCCGCCTCACGTGACGAACCGGAAATAGGAAGAGCAGGTGTGAAGTAATTAAGGTATTATATGTATGTATGTGTGAATGTATACATGTACGTATGTAAGTGTGTGCGTGTGTAAGTTTGTCTATGTATGTATGTATCTATCTATCTATCTACACACACACACACACACATATATATATATATATGTATATATATATATATGTATATATATATATATATATATATATATATATATATATATATATATATATATATATATATATATATGTATATATATATATATATATGTATATATGTATATATGCAGAGGTGAATGTGTCTGTATGCGTATTTGCTCATTAATGAACATTGATAATGAGTCAGTGACAAGGTTTACAGTGTTATTGTTAGTGACGACAGTTGTCTCTGCGGTCTATCTGTGATATAAACACACCATATATTTTTGCATGTATGTATGTATGTATGTATGTGTGTGTGTGTGTGTATGTATGTATGCATGAATGTATTATTCAGTTTATTTCAAGATTTCTTGCCAATAGAGAAAGAACCGGTTTCTAGCCTAGATCCAAGGCTCCTTCATTGGAATGTCAACAATCAACAACAGGCTATTTTTGTTTGTATGTATGCATATATATATATATGTATGTATGCATGTATGTATAGATTTGTATGTTTTATGTATATATTCTCATGCATATAGTTGCATATCTAGGAATGCTCATATTTAAATGATAACTTCTGAAAAGTTTTACAGATTTTTACAGTTCCAGTGATGGATTGGATCTGTAGTCTTCGAATCAGCTTTCTCTTTTCTGGTTTTGAGAAGCCTAATTTCTCAAGATTGGTATTTAGGCAGTGTGTTACATATACCATGGCCCCAATAATTACAGGTATAATTATATGCTTGCAAACTCGATAGAATAATGCACATTTCTCAATAGTTCAGCATAGGTGTTCTCATCTTCACTGATCTTCAGTTTTATGTTAACATCCGCTGGGCAGCTAATTTCCACAGCTGTGCGCAGTTTCTCGTCTTTATGCCAAATCATTACATCAGGTCTGTTGTGCTTACATTCTATTGAGCTCTTCACTGGGACATTCCACTAGTAGTCCGTTTTATTATGAGTGGTTATAGGTTCTTATTTCTTTGTTATCAAGATTATACTTCCGACGGATTTCATTATAGAGAGTCCTAGCTACAACGCCATGTCTCATCGGTAGATAATACCGTGATGACATTTTCGGACCACTGCTTATGATGTGGCTGATATCTTCAGTGTGAACTCCACAAAGTCTGCATCGGTCGTCGCATTTTACGGTTTTCCTGCATACCTGTCCCTTTTGTGCATCAGGTACTTGGTTGATATTTCCTGTTCCTGGATTGCAAACGCATACCCTTCAAAGTGGGAGGTAGTAATCCGGCTATTGATCCATGACAAACTTCCTTGATGATCGATGCTACTATCATCACGGAGATTTCTACTGACATATCCCTGCATAATCTTCTGCTCACACAGGTACATCCTTTCATTTGATGATAGGTTGCGGTAGAGTCGAGCGTCTTCTTTGGGCATGTATTCTAGGTTACCAGACAAAGAGTGTTGCTCAAAAGCTGCCTTCCAAGTCTTATGATGTTATCAGCCTCATGTATGCAAACTTGGTCAAGGGATGCACTTTGACACTTGGTGGTTAAAAAATGTTGCCGAAGGGATATGATGCGACATTCAAAGGCATTTTGTATCGATGTTAAGCCTCTGCCGCCTTGGTGACGTAGTGGCGGTCTACGTCACAGTTTATGTGAAAATTATGTGTGCTTGTCAGTATTTTTCATATTTTCATACCAATGGCTCGGATCTCATCAAGAGTCCAGTCAAACAGCCCAAATGTTAGTATGAGTACTAGCACTGCAAAGACATTGTGAGCCACTGTTTTATTGAATGCAGAAAGTTCTGGGGCTCAAATTTTCTTTATTCGGCTGTAATATTCTTTAGTGACACGTTTTTTGTTACAGCTGCCATTGTAAGATATATTTCAATCCACCCCTAGATACCTGTAACATTCCTCGTCAAATACAGGGGGAAACAAATCATTGGAGATGTTAGTCTGGTTTATAGTTTCCCCACTTTTCACAACCATATATAAACATTTATTCTGACCAAACTCCAATTCTGCACCCTTTGAGAATGTTGTAATTAGGTCAAGGCTCTTTTTTTTTTATCTCATGCATATTCTTTGCATAAAGTTTTAAGTCATCCACAAAGAAACAGTGTGTAATTTTGGTATTTCTGTTTCCTTGTGAACCAGTGAGATATCCTTCAGACTTCCTTAATATGAATGACACTGGGTTTACAGAAAGTATAAATAACATCACAGAGAGGCTGTCTCCTTGGAATATGCCTTTGCGATACTGTATTCTATCGGTGATAATACAGTGACTCTTTGTGTTTAATTTTAAAATGGTGGCCCACGATGAAGTCAGGTCAGCTATTGCTTTGACTGTTCTCTCTGCAACTTTAGCAAGTTGAAGGGCTTCTTCTAGCATCCATGAGTCGGGAACAGAGTCAAAGGCTTTCTTGTAGTCTCGCCACGTTGAAACTAGGTTCCACCTATGCTCATGTATGAATGTATGTATATATATATATATATATATAT
>NC_068999.1:59630-63647 GCF_001194135.2 Octopus bimaculoides
TGAAGAGAGAGAGAGAGAGAGAGAAAGAGAGAGAGAGAGGGATGAACTCATACTGATTATAAATTTTAGGCGTATATAGAACTAATTTATACAATGCCTATTTTCCTTACTTAAAATGGTAATGTGATTTGAGATAGATTTGTGTTCTATTTCTTGCAGGCCTTTATAACTGCAGTTATGCTTAAAATATAACAACAACAACATGCACTGATAACGAAACCAGAACAAACAGAACTGATGTTATCACCGAACAGTTAAACATTGAAAATAAAGAGTAATTTGTACTCTTGTAGAATTTGCAATTGTGATTTTAGGGAAACTGTGATAATAATGCATCCAAAAGATTACGGTGGATAACGTCTCTACGATGTTGATTTTAAAAATAAGGAGCCTTCAGCTGTTTTGGCGTTTCCTTTCCTACACTTTTGTTATTCTTTTATTCGATATGAAAGTTTCGTTTGTTATTTAAGTATAGACTAACATCACTAAAAATAACAAAAGCTGAAAAAAAAAAAAAAAAACTTGGGTCAGCTTTACTTGTGAAGTGACATAAAAGATCGTACCATCTTTTTTGTGACAGAAAACACCTGTTATGCCATTTTTGTTACACAAAGAAACATGGTTCTTGTTTTCTTGTAACACAAACAATCTGACACCGCCTTCCTTGTGACACAAAACAATCTGTATTAACTTTTTGTCACACACAAAAAGATCTTAACTTTCTCGTAATACAAACAGCCAATAAGGCCTTTTTTGTGAAACAAAGCACTTGGTATGTCTTCCTTGTAACACAGAGAAACCAGGTCCTTGCTTTCCTAGCACACAATCTGATATCACGTTTCTTGTGACAAAAAACACATTTTATCTTTCTAGAAACACAATTTGATTTCCTGTAGCACAGACAATCCAAAGCGGTCTTTCTTGTGAAATAAGATCTTTTATATTTTTCTTGTCACACAAAAGAAACTTTTGTCACTTTTCTTGTGATACCCAATCTAACACCACCGGTGACACATAACACCTGTTATGTCATTCTTGTAATACAAACAAATGCAGTCTTTGTTTTATTGTGACACAAGAGAATCCGCTTATCTTGCTTGTAGCTCAAGAGAATCTATTTATCTGTCTTGTAGCAGAGAATGTATTTATCTGTCTTGTAGCACTACCCCCCCCCCAAAAAAAAAAACAAACAACAAAACAAAGTCCTGTTTTCTTGTGAAAAAAGAACAGGACTTAACTTTTAAAGCAAAGAAACCTGATCTGGGTTTTCTTGCTTGTCTACTAATCTAGTTCCATATGACACAAGTTCCATATGACGCAAGAAAATCTGGTTTTCATGCGACACAAAAAGACATGGTCATCACTTTCTTGTGACTCAAAACAGCCTGCTCGTCTCTTCGTTTTGACACGAAACCACTTGTTCTATCTTTACCCAGTTTCCTCTTTTACTCAGGCTATGGACTGACCTTTATCTGCATTTGAATAGCAATAACTAAGTGAAGACCAGTTGGTTCTGTCGTAAGGGGGAAGAGGAGAGAGGGGTAGAGAAGAGATGGGGGAGTGGAGAGTTACAAAAACAACTTCAGATAAAATACCTTTACGTTCTAAGTTCAAATGCGACCGGGCTAATTCTTATCTTCTAACCCTCCTTGGGGCAACAAATCAGCAACTCAAATACTGGGATCGATTAAGTAAAAAAAAAGAAACGTGTGGCCTTCTATCTAATCTAAGTAACCACAACAACAACAACAACAACAACAAAACCACCACCACCACCACGCAGGCTTTGCTGTGCTTTGAACCCACAACTTTTGAGTAACTCAGCACCTTACCCACTCTGCTATATGGTCCTTTCTTTATGGCCATGCAGAATTAATTAATTAACATTCTTCTAAATTTATCTAATGAGTTTTTAATGGTTTGCATCTTCTATAAAATTAAAACACTCTAAATTATGTGACCCAATGATTGCCTGATTCTTTACATATTCACATTTAAATTTAATTAACATGATTAAAGTTATGTTGCTTAATGAGATCTTAATGGTTTAATCAAGAGAAAGGAACATTTTCTATGATCTTTGACCCCCGCTCTCCCTCTATTGATGAGATTTATAAGGACTAAATAGCCTTAACAAATCCGTTTTTAAGGAAAGTTCGATATTAAAGAGATTTAAAAATCTATTGATTTCTATTGATCTGATCAGAAATTCGTTGTTGGCATCAACACGTGATACAGACACCGGGTCGCTATAAATATATCATCATCATCCTCATCATCAAATACTGGACATTATAATCTGAAGTGTAAGGACTGAAAGGGCTTGTTACCCGATTTCCATGGCGTATAAGTGGCCGAGATTACAACATTTCCATCCGAACGGGAAACCAATCCGTCGCAGGGTTACTCCTTTACAGCTGAGTGAACTGGGGCAACCAGCGCACCACCAGGCCCGAGAATCGAACCCACGGTCTTACGAACATGAGCACAACAGCCTCAGCACTAGGCCACACGCTTTCATTAAAGCATATGACCGGCATTTATTTGATCAGTTGTTGTGTGATGTAAGAAATTTAAAAGAAGAGATGATTTCAATGGGGTTCGAACTTAGAATGTGCTGCTGACTGGATGTGGTCTTTCTCTCTGCTCACTTCCCCGCGGAACGGGTGCAGACAAGGAGTTTCCTACATTTCTATAGAACGAGAAATATAATTGAACGATCTTTTGATAATGCTGGTATTCATTTTATCGGTACTGGAGGGAAGAAATGTAAAGTCTAACCCTTCGCGATGTGAACTCACAAAAATGAAGTGGCGTAATTAGATTATTATTCTTTACCTTTTCTGCCATTTCATCATTCAATGAGGCAGTGAAAAAAAAGTAAAACAAAAAATCCCCTCCTTCGATCTATTTTGGTTTGGTTGACAACCATGCAGGTTATTCGTGCCTACGTTTGCTGTAGTCAGTCTCTTTATCAGCGTGATGCATCGTGACAATATCCTTCTTCCGTCTTGCTGAAAGAATTCTGTAATAGAACGGCCATCACTCGTCGACCGTCTCAGCTGGTTGGCAGCCCCCCCCACCCAGTCAGTCAAAATCGAGAGGATACATTTATTTAAACCACAGCTCAAGTAAAACTTACTGTCTTTGTTGTTGCTGTTTACGTCTAGGTTAATCCTGACCAAACTGACGTTTAATCATAAACTTTTCAACCGCGAGATCGTTTCGATGATTCAATATCTTGATACAGTGCTTTCTCAGGTGGTAGTAGCTCAGGAGTTCTCATTTTTTATCCCACCAACAGATTCAATGGTTCTGAAAAAGGCTTTGGACATTTATCTTCAAAAACTGCGAGACCTGAGCATGATGGATATACTATTTTAATATATCCAAACAAATAAAATGTAATAGCCACAGGCACTGTCACAATTTGAAATAAGAACTGTGAGCAACACAACTGAATATTGCACAGCGTTTAGCCCACTGATTCACCGTTTATACCAGCGCCCTCTATCGATGTCTCTTAATTTACTTGGAAATTCAATTTCATTTATATTTGTTTTGATGGTGATTTGGTGGATAGGCATTCTTATACTTTACGTGATATAAATCTGCATGTGATTTAAATATTTAGATGTACATATATACATGCATGCATACATACATACATACATACATATTAGAAACCGGTTCTTTCTCTATTGGCAAGAAATCTTAAAATAAAACTGAACAATGACATACATACATACAGGCATGCATACATACTTGCACACACACACACACACACACACACACACACACACACACACACGCAAAAATATAAAATAATTATGTATGAATTATATATGTACATATGTATATACTAATATATATATATCTTTCATTAATTTAATATTTTTTATTTATATTCGATTAAATTTATAAATTTATATAAATATATGTATATATTCATTTCTATATATTTATACACACACACGCACACACACACACGCATGTATATGTATATATATATATATA
>NC_068999.1:63868-65070 GCF_001194135.2 Octopus bimaculoides
AGAGAGAGAGAGAGAGAGAGAGAGAGAGAAAAACATACATACCTCCCAACCCAAGATAGTTATTAAATAATTACTTTGTGATATTCATCCAAATTTTAATGATAAGCTAGCAGAAAATGAAGGAGATTATTACGATACTAGTTATCCTAATCTCTTAATCTTTTCATTAATCTATTCCAGGATTCTCGTTAAGTTCCTTTATTTACAAACTATTTTCTGCAGGAAATGTTCTGTAACTAATTATTGTATTCTTTCCTTTTTTCCTTTTTCATTTCTGTCTTTAGTTAATTAAAATCATAATGTCCGCTATGTTTTTCTTCTTCATATGTAATTATTGGCCGCCATTTCTTTTTTCGCCTCGCCATGTAAATCATAATTGCTTTGTATTATATAATAGCGTTTTTTTGTTTATATTGTGTGGTTTGTTACTTGAATTGCGGTGGTTAATGGATTGAGTAAAGGACTGGGAACAGAGGGTAGGAAGAGATGCGTTTATCGATGTGCGGAGACGGAGAGAAGGTTTCTGTTCACTGTTGGTCGATTTTACTTCAATTACAGCACTAATTGCTTTGGGAAAGGCATGAAATCCAGTCCTTCATAATCACACAGACTCGCGCAGTCAGATGTATATCGTAAAATACTCGCATGCACATATGCATATGTATACATAAAAATATGTAACAACAGAGGCACACATTCACACACCTATACACAGAAGTCACTCGTGAATACATGTATATAAATATGCATGTATATATATATATATATATATATATATATATATATATATATGAATCACAAAGACATGGACAAAAATTTTCACCCTTCCAACTGAGAACAGAATAATTGTTTCAGATACTATAGGCATTTCAAAGGGAATATTCCAGGGAGATAGTCTTTCTGTACTTCTTTTCATTTCAGTCACAAGTCTGTGGTTGGCTCAGGGCAATAGTAGAAAACACTTGCCATGCAGAGAGTTTGAGCGTGGAACCATGTGGTTGGGTAGCAAACGTCTCAACCACACAGTCATTCTTGCACCTAATGGTTGTGTGTTTGTGTGTGTATGTTTACATTTGTTGTTAAATCGAGTAATGTGTCCTGCTATGTCTCAAAGTTAGCAGTTCATCAAGCAGAGATCTATAAAATAAATGCCAGATTGAAATATGTACTGAGGTCACTAAGATCAATAAAATTTTTGAAGG
>NC_068999.1:65546-66184 GCF_001194135.2 Octopus bimaculoides
ACACACACACACACACACACACACACACACACACACACACACACACACACACACACACACACACACAGAGGTATCTCTGTGTTAACTCGAGCTACTGCAAATAGCTGCTAAATCTCTCTTAAAACACACCTTTTCATCAAAAGAAAGACAGATATACAGTATTTCAGGAAGGAAAAAAAAACCAAAACCTATGCTATGGCTCATCTACATCAGAGGAAACTCTGGGTTAAACAAAAGACAAACATACTTCACATTCAAGGATTATCACGTTAAAGGATTATCTACCAAATAATAATACTAACAAAGTTGGCGGCAGATCTTCGAAGTTTCGTTCCCTGGTAAAACTCTATGGATTTTAAACATTTTCTCATTATGCGCTGTCATATATATATATATATGTAAATGTTTGTGCGTCTGTGTTTGTCTCCCCACCATCGTTTGACAGCCGGTGTTGGTGTGTTTACGTTTCCGTATCCTAGCGGTTCAGCAAAGAGACCGATAGGATAAGTACTAGGCTGACAAAGAACTAAAGGTGCTGATGCAGCATGGTTGCTGTCAAATGGCTGAAACAAATGAAAGAATGAAAGTATATATTCTTTCATTTTCATTTCCCCCCCCCCCCTCTCTCTCTCTCTCTC
>NC_068999.1:68315-69544 GCF_001194135.2 Octopus bimaculoides
TTAATCAACGGAATACAGTGTCTGCAAGTTGATGAGTACCTCATATTCCCCTCCATTTTCTTATTGTTATATAAATTTAGGGTTAAAAATAAAAAACCTTTTACCCGCACCGACTTATTGCACCTAGTATAACACTAGTGTAACAATAATTGGGTACCCTCCCAGCAGTATATTGGATAGATACTATCCCTTAGTGGGTTGAATCCTCAACCCCTAACTCTCTTGGATTATATATATATATATATATACACACACACACACATGCATGTGTATGTATATTTATACATGTGTGTGTATATACGGCAGTCTTTCGGTTTCCGTCTACCAAATCCACTCACAAGGTATTGGTCGGCCCAGGGCTACGTTGGTAAATCTAAATATATTAGTATAGACATGCATATATACATACAAAATGCATGAACACACACACGCATGCACACACGCGCGCGCACAAACAATCTCTCTTTCTCTCTCCCACACACACACGTATATAAATATAATTACGTTTTCGTCTTTTAGTCACAGCAGTGTGGCCATGCCGGGCCGTCACCTGGATGGGTTTTCGTGGAGTCCGGCACTTATTTTATGCCGGATAATAATTCTAAAATTCGGGCATGAACTTACATGTATACACAAATAAGAATATTCATATACACATGCGTACAATAATGCACATACTCACACATACATTATTGCATTTTCTCGGTGCGTGTGAGAGTATTTTTCTGTGTTAACATGTGTGTGTAGATTTCACACACATGCATAGATATTTACACATGCATATATGCATGTATCTACATGAACACATCAATATACATGCATATATATATACATACATATATGCATATGTACGTATATATATATATATATATATATATATATACACACACATATGTGCATATGTACGTATATATACACACACACACACACATGTATATATATACACACACACGCATACACATACACACATATATATGCACATACAAGCATACACAAATATATACATATATACATACATATATATGTATATTTTTCAAGTAGAATTTTGTTCTTTTTTCAGCTCCGACAACAGCTGATGTCTGGCATTGCAGCTTTTCTATGCTTTGTTATGTATGTATGTATGTGTGTGCATGTTAGTATATGTATATATGTACACGCACACAAGCATATATATACATACATACATATGTACATATATATATATATATATATATATATATATATATATA
>NC_068999.1:70214-71419 GCF_001194135.2 Octopus bimaculoides
GTGTGTGTGCATGGTTTGGTGGTTTATCTGTTAGTGTGTGTGTGTGTGTGTGTGTATGATGTAGTGGAAGAAATTAGTAGCAGGACTGGTTAGTGGACGCTGTAGACAGTGTAGGTAGAAGGTCAACAGGTGGTTGTTTGGGTGTGTGTGTGTTCGTGTTTGTGTGGGGTTGTCGGTGTTAGGTACGTGTACGTGTGTGTGTGTATTTTGTATGTGCGCGTGTGTGTATGTGTATGTTTTCTGTGCGTGCGTGTGTGTTTGTGTGTATGTGTATGTTGTGTGTATATATATATATATACACTCACACACACACGCGCGCGCACACACACAGACTTGTCCTGGCACTAGTCTGTGAAATAAGGTGTTCTGCTGAAGCAGCAGAAATTTTCTGCGGTTTCTTCCTCCTTTACTCCTCTCCCCAACACCACTTCGCCTCCCATGCCTTCTTTCATTCTTCCATTCCCCAACCACTCCCTCTCTACTCCCCACCCGATCTTCCTACCCCCCCCCCATTCGTTATGATATCATTAAACTCTTATACACACGTGCTGCGAGCACAAACATCTGTTGAAAGACCCACTCCAATCTACCCATAGACCTCAATCCCCCCCCCCCCAGTTCACAGCTATACACCCACTCTCTCACTCTTTCTCTCACTGTACACGTGTGTGTATGTATGTATGTAGGTAGTCAGGTATGTATGTAGTTAGGTAGGTAAGTAGGTAGTTAGGTATCTATGTAAGTATGCGTACGTATGTATGCATGTATGTGTGCATATATACATATGTACACAGGCGCAGGAGTGGCTATGTGGTAAGATCTTTCCTTCCCAGCCACATGCCTTTGGGTTCATTCCCCTAGCATGACAACTTGGGCAAGTGTCTTCTACTTTAGCATCGGCCAACTAAGCCCACTGAGCGGATTTTGTAGACGAATACTTGAAAGAACGTCGTGTGCGCGC
Organism: Octopus bimaculoides; assembly: GCF_001194135.2. Lineage (NCBI taxonomy): Eukaryota > Metazoa > Mollusca > Cephalopoda > Octopoda > Octopodidae > Octopus > Octopus bimaculoides. Next base: position 71,176 of record NC_068999.1, read on the forward strand.
GCGTGTCTATCTATATATCCATCTATCTATACTCTTTTACTTGTTTCAGACATTTGGCTGCGACCATACTGAAGCACCGCCTTGAAGCTTTCTTTTAGTCGAACAAATCGACCCCAAGACTTATTTTTTAAGCCAAGTATTTATTCTGTGACATGCCTTTGTCGAACCGCTAGTTTACGGGGACGTGGACACACAGAAACTAGTCAAGCGGTGGTGGTGGTGTGGGGATAAATACAAACACAAA
>NC_068999.1:72048-73485 GCF_001194135.2 Octopus bimaculoides
ACAGGTTTCTTTTAGTTTCCGTCTACCACATCCAATCAGGACTTTGGTCGGCTCGAGGCTACAGTAGAAGACACTTGCACAAGGTGCCACGCAGTGGTACTGAACTTGGAACCGTGTGGTAGGGGAGCAAGCTTCTTACCACACACACACACACACACAAGTTGCGATGGGTTGATTGTAATCACTTTATATTTTTTAATTTCACGCATTGTTTTTTTTTATTTTGTCGACTACACAGTATAGTAGGGTCAGTTGGGCACCGTCTGTGAGAAAAACAGTACCATGACACAATTTACTCAGTCAGAAATTTGGAAACGACATACTATACTGCTCGGTATTCACGTCGGAAGCTCCAATACGAACATTTCAGAGTGTTTGGGTGTCAATCTGAGGACAGTGCAGAGGATTCGGAAAGAGTTGGAGGAGTGTAACGGTGATTACGAAGGTAGGGCAGCTCGGAAATCTCACTCTGATTGTTCTGATAAGAAAAGAACTCCTTAATTTGTTGGTGAGATCCTGGCCATGATTGACAGCGATCCTTCCAAGTCAATCAGGTCCAATACCAGGGATATAGGAGTGTCTGAGTTTCTTATCAGGCAAGTAGTGCATGAAGACATTCAGTATCCCTCAAAGGGCCAATTATTATCTCAAGCCATCAAGAACGCTACGAAGATTTCGAACAAATTCAAGCATCCCCTCCAACCGAACATGCTTTGGCTTGTCTCAGACGAGAAAAATTCCTGCCAGGATTCGATGGTGTCCCAAAACATATACCGAGAGTGATAAAAATCAAACATCAAGTCAACATCAAGGTGCTTGTGGTCACTATTGATGGCGACGTTATACCTCCATTCATTTTTCCACACGGCCTCAAACTCAACACAGAGGTCTACACCCTGGAGAAGGTAGTATGGCCCTGGGTCAAGAGGGTGGCTGCTGGAAGGCCTTATGTCTGGCAACAGGACTCTGCCCTATGTCACACAAACAAGAGAACCCAGTCATGGGTCTCACACAATTTGGGCGACCACATCGCCCTAAGATCTGGCCACATTACTCACCAGACTGCAACCCCCTTGATTATTATGTATGGGACACAGTTGAATGAGAGACCAAAAAAACTATTTGTAACATGAAAGATGAACTGAAGGCAAGGATTATGGCAGCATTCGTAAACTTAAACAAGGAGACCGTCCAGAAGAGTTGCAGGAGATACTGAAGTCGTCTGGAGGCTGTGGTTGAAGCCAACGGCGATTTTATTGAATAAATTTAATCTGTAGTATCTCAAGATATTTTAATGTAATTTTGGTAAATATATCTGTTAATATATGTCAGAGTTAATTTCATGTTTGCGTAATTTAGACGATAATTTATTTATCCTAAATATACATATACATACACACACATATATATATATATATATATATATATATATATATA
>NC_068999.1:73495-77994 GCF_001194135.2 Octopus bimaculoides
CTTGGCTGAAACACATACATAAATACATACATACATAAATATATGTATATATGAACATATATATATACATATACATATATGAACATATATATATATACACATTTACATATGTGTATATATAAACATATATATATATACACATATACATAAATGTATATATTAATATATATATATATATATATATATACACGTATACATATATGTATATGTAAACATATATATACACATATACATATATGTATATGTAAACATATATATATATATATACACACACATATACATATATATATATATTATTTCATAGTGCTGGCATATCTTTGAGTGTATATAGGTCCCAACTCGTGTCTATGAATATATTTCTTCTTAGTATGAACTGGGCAGCCAGAGACAATACGATTTATTGATTCTTTATTATTATTATTATTATTTATTGTCTTTGCGCAGCTTCTATCGCTAGAGATGTACTATGGTGCCAGCTGTTCACTAGCAGTGAACTAAGGTTATTATTATCATCATAATTATTAAGTTTGGAAAAAAATTGTATAACTTACGATTTGCACCAGAATCTGGCATTAGTAAAAGACGCTGTGGCACACCGCCTCTCTTTTCTCTTGATGTTTCTAATGCCTAACAGTGTGTGTGTGTGTGTGTTTGTGTATATATATATACAAGTAAATATATGTGTGTATGTATGTACACACATACACTCACACACATGCATATAGACATATGTGTGAGTGTGTGTGAGTCTGTGTGTTTGTGCATATGTGTGTATACACAAGATTGTGTACGAGAGAGTTTTTGTTCACATTACAAAAATATTTGTGAAATTGAGAAGTCAATAGAATGATGTATATATAAAGTTTCACTAAATTATTATTATTATTATTATTATTATTATTATTATTATTATTGTTATTCAATAGTCTTATTTTTATCACGTGCTTTCCCTGTACTACCGAGCGCAGCTCTGTGTACCTTGAGTATGTACTATGGTTTGTTCTAGTTTTGTTATTTTCACTATTGAAAGTGTTTTACGTAGGATGTGTGCAGTGCCTAATAGTGCTATTTTCATTCTGTTATATGTATATATTCGTAAGTCTTAGTGTTTTGGTCATGTATTTGTCTGTATGTTTGCTAATCATATCCAATGCACACCTATTATTATGAGTATTGTTTCTGTTTTTAGGCTCCACATTCGGGTTATCTCCATTTCCAGAGCTTTGCATTTTGAGAGTTTCTCTGTTTCTTTTAGAGATACATTGTCATCTGTTGGAATTGATAGGTCGATTAGAAGGCATATTTTGTTATGATCCCTGACAACTATATCCGCTCCATTAGCTTCGATCTCATTATTTGTGCGTATTAGCATATCGCAGAGTATTGTTACTTTCTCATTTTCTGATACCTTTTCTGGGGTGTGCCAATACCATCGTTTTTCTGTTGTCATTCCATAGTGCTGGCATAGCTGCCGATGTAAATAGGTTCCAACTCTATCATGTGTGGATATATTCCTTCTTAGCCAGGATTGGGCAGTCAGCGACAGTATGACTATCCCCCCCCCAAAAAAAAAAAATTGCTGCCCTTGTGGCAAAATTTGAAATCATTATCATTATTGCTATTGTTGTTGTTAAGGCAGCGCATTGGTTGAGTTTCTAGAGTGCCAGAAAATGCTTTGTTGGTATTTCTTCTGGCTCTTTACATTCCAGAGTCCAAATCCTGCGGAAGTCAAATTTGTTTTTCCTCTCTGGTGGTAGTGACGGTGGTGGGTGATATGCTCCATGATGCTCCCTGGTCTTTTAGTTTGTTTGTTTCACAGTGGAACTGACCATGTAATCCCATATGGAGTAGGGTTTCTTCTCTCTCGTTGGCTGTTCTTGTTCGGAATTCAAGAGCTCTCTCAAGTCTATTTTTGTTAACTCCTTCCGCGCTAGCAGCATACTTTAGCAGGTCTTGTTTGCTGTTTACCAAATATTCTGCCATGTTTCTTCTTGCACTGTTGATGCACTCCCGTACACTAATCAGCCCACGTTCACTCTTACCTCTCTTCGTTTAGAGCCTGTGTACATTTGCCTTAGGGTGGAGGGCACCACGCATTGTCATTGTCTTTTGGGTAATGCGTTCGAGTTGGTCAATCTTCGCTTGTGTCCATTATTGTTGTTGTTGTTATTATTATTATTATTATTATTATTACCATTAATAATAACAACAACAGCAATAATAATTATAATAATCTTTTCTACTGGAGGCACAAGGCTCAGATATATGTGGTGGGGATTAGTCGATTACATCGATCCCAGTTTTTCACTGGTACTTAATTTATCGACCCTGAAAGTGTCAGGCAAAGTCGACCTCGGGGGAATTTTAACTCAGAGCGTAGACAATGTTTCTCTAAAAGAAACGGAGCGACTTTCAAAATGCAAGGATCTGGAAATAGAGGTAACTCGAATGTAGAACCTAAAAACAAAAACAATTCCTATCATACGGCGCGCATTAGGTATAATAAAAAATGTTCAGACAAATACATAACAAAATCACCAGGATTAACAAGTATATATAACATACAGAAAATTGCACTACTAGGCACCGTGCACATCCTACGTAAAACACTTTCAATACAGTGAAAATAAGAGCACCACAACAAACCACAACACATACGTAAGTCACGCAGAGCTGCGCTCGGAAGTGCAGTGGAAGCACGCGATAAAAATAAGACCACTGAACAATAACAATGGTTTCAAATCTCCCGCAAAGGCAGCAATTTTGGTGGAGGGGCCTAGTCGACCCCATTGTTCAGCTAGTACTTATTTTATCGACCTGAAAGGATGAAAGCAAAGTCGACCTCGGTGGAATTTGAACTCAGAACGTAGCAGCAGATGAAATACCGCTGAGCATTTTGCCTGGTGTGCTAACGATTCTGCCAGCTCGCCGCCTTAAATAATAATAATAATAATAATAATAATAATAATAATAATAATAATAATAATAATAATAATAATAATAATAATAATAATAATAATAAGAAGAAGAAGAAGAAGTTTAACGGTGTTGATAAAATAACACACCGGTTTGTACCGGGGTAGAATCAATGGCCTCATGTCTATTTGGGTGAGTGAACACTCGATTGATACAACCTGAGTACATAACCGGTATTGAACCAGTGGAAGGATCAGTGTGCGAACATGTCCCATTAAAATACATTCCATGTATTTGGAAGGAGCCATATCAGTGAGATATGGTTGACCACGTTCTATATAGGTATCATAATGAAGTACAGTTCTTGTGGTTGTAAGCAGGTACCACACTTAGATACGGCCGACCTATTTGTATCATGGGGTGGTAAAGGGCAAAAGATTTACGCACTTGGAGTATGGAGGAGTGAGACAATTTACTATTGTGTGATACTGTCTATGTAGCTGCATGTAGGTACTACATGCTGGTAGAACTCATTACTGTTGTGAAGTGTTTGTTCCGGATCTTTACGTTTGAGTCCAAATCCGGCTGAAGCCAACTTTGTCTTTCATCCTTCTGGGATCAATAAAATCAAACACCAACTTAGAACGTTGGGAAAAACGCTTTTGCAGTTTTTACGTTCAAATCCAGCCGGGGTTAACTTTACCTTTAACCCATCTGGGGCCGGTAAAACCAAATATCAACCCAGGATTGATGGAACTGTGGGAGAGTCGAACAAAATTCTTTGCGGTATTTGTTCCGGTTCCTTACGATTTGAGTTCGCTTGCGATGACACTGCTGTTACCCACCTTGCACAATATCGTTGGTGTGGAAATAGGGGACAGATACTATATGAGTACCTGTTGGTTGTCTACGAGAGGAGGATGGTGGTAACAATGAAGTACATATTATCTAGCTGTATGTAGATACCACACAGTGACATAGGGACCTCGGTGAGGTAGAGTCCAGCTAGCTGTATGCAGGTTTCATATTGAAGCACAGTCCACGTAGATGTATGTAAGTATCACAGTGCGGCTCACTTATCTCTAAATAAGTATCATATTGAGATGCAGTGCATGTAGTTGGAAGTAGGTATCGCAGTGAGGTACAGGCCACATAGCTGTATGCAGGTACCATGGTGAAGCACATGCCACGTAGCTGTATGAAAGTAGCACAATGTGACATAGTTCACCAAAGATTTAAGCAGTTGGTACAGAAGGATTTAGTTTATACAACTGAACCAGTATCTGACTGGTACCTTATTTTATCGAAGTCGAAAGAATGAAAGACAAGGTTGACCTCGGCGGGATTTCAAGTGGAAAGAGAGAGGGAGAAAGAGAGAAATAAAGAAAAGAGGTAGAGAGAAAGAGAGGTCAATAGACAGCGAAACGTAGGCGGTGCTTTACCGATTTTACCATTATCACAACCACCACCACCACCACCACCACCACCACCACCACCATCAGCACCATCAGCACCAGCATCATCACCAATTATATCAAATAATAAAAAGAAAAGGAAGGCAGAAAACGAGGGATTAAGCACTG
>NC_068999.1:81468-85601 GCF_001194135.2 Octopus bimaculoides
TTTTAAAGAGTGTTAAACCACCCTTCACACATTCTCCGTCTCCGCCTGACTCTCTCTCTCTCTCTCTCTCTCTCTCTCTCTCTCTCTCTCTCTCTCTCTCTCTCTCTCTCACTGTTTCTCTTCTTCGTTCGACGTTCTTTTCGCCACGTAACAACACACACGAAAAATGTGAAGTCTGGAGACTTGTGGTGAAGGGCGACGAGAAGTTGCGAAAGAAGTGAAAAATTAGGCGGAAAAGAAGAAAGACAGAAAGAAGCAGAAATGAAAGCAGGGAATACTCCCTCTTGCTCGTCCTCTTCCACCTCTCCTTCATCTTTATCGTCATCTATAGCAGCAACATCATCATCATCATCATCATCATCAACAACAGAGACAACGGAAACGACAATAACTACAAAAACAAACAGTAACTACTACTATTACCACCACTACCACCACCACTACTACTACTACTACAACAATAATAACAAGAACAGCACAACACTACAACTATTATTACTAATGTTTCTCCACCAACACCACCGTGAGGGTAAATATTTATTTATCCCACGCATGTGTATATGTATGTCGTGTGTGTGTGTGTGTGTGTGTGTGTGTGTGTGTGCGTATGAAACTTCGAAGTATTGTGGAAGGTAAAGTCCTGGCGTCAGTGTTGTGTGGGTCGTTCGGATAAACAGCGCAACGAATCACAGAGCTGACAACGAATACAGGTTATCTGTAGCTGGCCATTCTTAGCCACACTTGAATACATCCACAGACAAGATATGACGATGCTGTGGCTTACATACACCGGAAGTTAGGATAGTTATGTGAAATACTAGGAGAAATGCGACGGGACAGGCGTTCAGAAGAAAAAAAGATTTCCGAGAATGACGAAGCGTCCATTTTTTCAGAGACAGAGATTACCAACCGGATATTGCTGTTGAGGATCTTCAGAGAAGGAAATGCCTCTTAATCAAAGTACTAGTTTTAAGCAGCCATAATGGATCTCTAAAAGAAAGCGGGGAATTCTTTAAAAGTAATGATAACCTCAATGTGGAAAGTAACAACAGAAAGAATATCGACTTGGACAGAATTAGAACCCAGAACGTGAAGATGGACGAAATCTGGCTAAGCATTTCGTCTGGTCTGAAAACGATTCTGCCAGCCCACCGCCTTAATAATAATAATAATAATAATAATAATAATAATAGTTTCAAATTTTGGCACAATATCTAGGGAGGGAAAAAGTCGATTACATTGAGCCCAGTACTTTTTTTATCGACCTCGAGAGGATGAAAGGCAAAAGTTAGCCCTGGCGGAATTTGAACTTAGAACGCCAAGACGGACGAAATGCCACTAAGCATTTTGCCCGGCCTGCAAACGATTCTGCCAGCTCACCGCCAAAATAATAATAATAATCCTTTCTACTATAGGCACAGGGCTTGAAAATTTGGGGAAGATTCTTTCTCTTCTATCTTTTCTCTTGTCAAAGAAAATATTTCTCCAGCGCTCACTATCTTCCTCTCGTTCTGGTCTAACGTCCCTCCAAGTTTGTTTTCGTTGGGTTTCCTTGTATGCCTCCACTGTCAGGATTTTGTTCCCAACTTTGACCCTCCATAAATCCTAAATTATATTTTAGAATTTATGGGAGCAACTGTCTTTGAAGACTCATATTGTCATTAAATGCTCGAAATGAGGAGTAGATAGACCGTCGACAACTGATGAAGGGCCCTTTCTCTGCGTTTACTTGTCCTGTCTCCAATTTTTCTCCTTGTTTACGTATTTAACTTGTTTGCTTACGTATTTCATGTTGTTTGAACCGTTGATGACGTCCTGTACCCATATATGCTTGTATGTGTATGTGTGCGTGTATATAATAGAAATATTAATATTTCGAAATCTCTGAAAGAGATATTCAATAACAGTTCTTTAAAGTAAAGGCTATTTTCCAACATAATGTGGCTGTCCTGGAAGGGACGATGTTATCTGGGTTCTTATATTTTCAAACACGGAGTTCAGCACTCCCATCTAGCGCAAAACAACACCAGTAGACCGGTTTCTGGGTTATTGACCTTTATCAACACAGAAAATATAAGGACACAGATATTGTGTCGTGTAGCCAGCTGGAAACGAAGTTTCCGGGGCTAAACACCAGTAACACCGTCCCTTCCAGGACAGTCGCATTATGTTGGCAAAGAATCTTTACTTTAAATAACTGTTACTGAATGTCTCTCTTTGAGGGATTTAGGAATAATATTTCTATTTTATTACATCAGTGGATGTGTTACTTTGAAAACTGTATTCGAACGGTGAATTCAGCAACGCCACCTAGCCAAGCAGCTACTCTGTGCTGATAAAAGACAATAACCCAGAAACCGGTCCACAGAAGGTGTTTTGCGCTAGATCGGAATGCTGAACTCCCTGTTCGAAAATATAAGGACAGAGATATTGTGTCGTATAACCAGCTGGAAACGATGTTTCCTGGGACTAAACAACAGTAATATCGTCCCTTCCTGGACAGCCAGTTAACTCAGCTGTAGAAATGAGTTGCGACATCACTGATGCCAAGCTGTATCGGCCCCTTTGCCTTTCCCTTGGATAACATCAGTGGTGTGCCTACAAAAAATAAATACTGGGATAGATTCGGTTGCCTAAATTTCTAAAAGGTGGTCCTCCAGCATGACCGCAGTCTAATGACAAACAAGACAAAACACACACTCACACACGTGCGCACATATATATCAATGCAATATGTATATTTTTGTATATTTATGTTACATATGTATGGTGTATAAAACTCGTATATATTTCTATGCATAAGTATGCATGTGTATGTTACACATGTATACGAATCGCACAATCATACACTCTCGCATATACACACGTATATGTGTGTGTGTGAGAGAGAGAGAGTGGGAGAGGGGAGAGAGAGAGTGGGAGAGGGGAGAGAGAGAGTGGGAGAGGGGAGAGAGAAAGTGAGAGACGGAGAGAGAGAGAGAGAGAGAGAGAGAGATAAACAATATGTAAATAGGGAAGAAAACATTGTAAATTAATATTTATCGGTCGAGTGCGTGTGATATCCTTTCTTCTTCTTTGTTTACATACGTTGATATCTATTTCTATATACCTTATGCCTCTGACTATCCCTCATCCCAGTGTCTCTGCATACACTGCGTCTCCACAGATAGCTTTGCGTTTCCGCCCTCGTCACCTACATAGTGTCTGGTTTACGTGTTGCTCTTGCGAGAAAAATCATCGCAGCATGCCAGCATTAACAACTGTAATTCATCATCCGGTCGTTACTGCGGAAATTCTTTTTGTCAGACACTGGTTTTAATTAGTGGACTGTAACTGTATTAGTACATCGCATTTAATGATATTAGTCACTTATATCAGGGGTTTCCTAACCTGGGGTGCCCGTATCTCCTGGTGGTGCGAGATGGCATAAGTCGCTAAATAAATATAAGCAGTGCTTAATTTGCGTAACTAATCCAAGACATGCGACTTAACTCGAAAAACAAACAAAAACATTTTAAAAGGTTTATTAATTCATAACTGTTTTAATACGTAGTTTGAACTTATTTTCATATTTTATTTAAGTTTCCACTTCAGTGTTAGTTTTAATTTTTTTTTTAATAATTGTTATAATTTTCAATATTTTCTTTTAGACTAATGTAAATTCGAATAAATTGACTGAAGCTGAATATTATTATTACTATTAATTTCGCGAAAAAAAAAAAAATCGACGTAAAGTGGAAAAAAACGTAACTTGAAACAACGTAATTTGAGGTATGCATGTAATTTAATAAAACCTCCCTTCAGAATCAGATTGGTAATTAACTCTTAAATTTATCAAACACATCAAAGACTTTATTCTGCCATTATTATTTATCACTTTCTTGTTTCAGTCATTGGACTGCGACTGTGCTGGAGCATCACTTTCATGGGTTGCAGTCGAACAAATGAATCCCGGGACTTTTCATTCTATCGGGATGTTTTGCCGAACCGTTATATTACTGGAACGTAAACAGACCAACACCGATTGTCAAGCGGTGCTGGAGGGTGATAAATACAGACTCAAAGACACACACGCACACACACACACACACACACACACACACACACACACACACACACACACACACACACAC
>NC_068999.1:85884-86827 GCF_001194135.2 Octopus bimaculoides
TATATATATATATATATATATATATATATTGGGTCGTTGATGACCTCTTTCTAGCATATTGGATGTCCACCTAGTGGTCATCCTTTATACATGTGTAATATATATATATTCCCCAGAACGAAGGCAGGAAAGATATAGAGTGATATACACCTGAAAAATCTGAGACGAGCTTGTAACAAACTTTGGCATTGAAAGTTACACAAACAGCAGAACTAGGCCTCACTGCAGCGTGCCCACAGCTCTTCAATATCTTCCCCAAGAAACCTGAAGGGCTCCATGGGATGGATGTAGGTGTTTTCAAAGCTAAACTGGATCTCCTTCTGTCAAGAGTTCCGACTGGACCTACATCGCGGCAAGAAACGCAGATGTGGGCAGCAACATCAAAGTCCCTCATTCACGAAATTCCACATATTAGAGGTGGTTTCAAATAGTGACAGTGTAACAAAGCTAACGGTGGTGTCCCAGCATGGCCGAGGTTCCCGTGCTGAAACAAGCGAAGAAAACAATATTAATATAATCGACCCAAAAACTCTACAAAAGCAGATACATATATATTTGTCTGGTGGAGACATTTGACACCTCTTCCTTGCAATACAACAGTCATACGACTAGGAATGTGACACAGAAGAGAAAGCGAAAACCTTGCCTTTACACAACCTCTTTGTGATTCATTCATCCAGTTACACAAGCACACACACACGCAAATACGCGCACATGTATATAGACGAGCACACACGTACACAAACACACACATACACCATACAAACACACACACACACATATGTATATAAACGTTTATATATTTATATATATATCTATATATACATTTATACATATGGACACACATGCTCACACACGCACACATATGTGTACTGAAAGGGATTGCGTGAGACAGAATGAAAAGGAGAGGAATTAAACTAGTAAATATGAGGGGGAGTCAGAG
>NC_068999.1:87467-88278 GCF_001194135.2 Octopus bimaculoides
TCTCTCTCTCTCTCTCTCTCTCTCTCTCTCTCTATATATATATATATATATATATATATATATATATATATACATTTATAGATATACCAATATACACATATATATACATATATGCACACATATACACACATATTATATATATACAAACACACACACACACATATGTATATAAACGTTTATATATTTATATATATATCTATATATACATTTATACATATGGACACACATGCTCACACACGCACACATATGTGTACTGAAAGGGATTGCGTGAGACAGAATGAAAAGGAGAGGAATTAAACTAGTAAATATGAGGGGGAGTCAGAGAGTGAGAAATTTAGAATGGTGGGAGCGGCACCACGTATTAGGAAATACTAAAATAGTCGATAGTAAGCGGAAAACGTAGTCACGTGACTGTAATGGCGGAAACACCAACCAGTTTTTATTTTTTAAATTATATTTCGTCTTTTGACCGTTTTATATTTTGTTTTCTTCTGTTCCATTCCTTTTCTTTTCTGTCGTTCTTTGTTTCGTTCAACTCTCTTCTTCTTCTTCTTCCAGTTCTTAAATTTTTGTAAGAATATTATTGTTCCTTTTCTAATAAGAATGAAAACCACCTCACCACTACTACCACCACTACTAGGGCAAGCAGTAGCACCACCAACACCACCGCCAGCACGACCACTATCACCACCACCAAAACCAGCACCAGTACCACCCCCAACACCACTACATATACCACAACCACCATAAGCACCACGAGCATCACCACCACCACCACCACCACCACCACCACCACCACCACAATCATCAC
>NC_068999.1:88738-98240 GCF_001194135.2 Octopus bimaculoides
ACACACATATGTATATAAATACATATCATATATATATATATATATATATATATATAAATATATATATATATATATATATATATATATGTATGTGTGTTTCTGTGCACATAGACATATCTATATCAATCTACATGTATGTATGTATGTATGTATCTAGCGCAATCTATTTATCTATCTAATCTCTCTCTCTCTCTACACACACACACAAACACACACACACACACACACACATACATGTACATGCGTATACAGATATATGTATATGCGTGCGTATACATATATACATATGCATGCATATATGTATGTGTAAGTATGTGTATATATGCGTATATATATATATATATATATATATATATATATATATATATGTATATGTGTATACACGTATACGTGCACAAACACAAATACATACATACATGCATACATGCATATGTATATCTCCCTCTTTCTCCTTTACTCTCTCTCGTTGCTCACGCGTGTCCATCGTCCATCTTTTCGTCACGTGATCATCTTTTTTTTCCTTCAGGGCTGTCGTAAAGACTGCATGTATCCTATCCCTCTCTCTCTCTCTCTCTCCTATCTTTTCTCTTGTCAAAGAAAATATTTCTCCAGCTTTCGCTATGTTACCTTCATCTGGTCTAACAACATTCCACGTTTGTTTTCGTTCGGTTTCCTTGTTAGTTTCCTTTTTTTCTCTTTTTACCAACTTTGACCCTCCATTAATCCCAAATTTTATTTTGGCATATGTGGGAGCAACTGCCTTCGAAGATTCTCACTGTCGTTGAATGCTCGAAATGAGGAGTAGATAGACAGCCGTCAGCTGATGAAAGGACGATCTACATGCTACTTGTCCTGTTTTCCATTTGTTTCGCTCGTTGTTTGCGTATTCAACTCTTTGGTTTTCGTATTTCATGTTGCTTACGGTTGGTGACATCCTGTACCTATATATATATATATATATATATATATATATATATATATATATATATACGTTCATATATTCGTACGGGTCGATGGTGGTAGCAGTAACGACGGTAATAGTAGTAGCGGTAATGAAGAAGATAACCCCAGAAGGGCCAACAACATGAATACCCACCCCCTTGACACTCAGTTCTTCAACATATGTGACAAATCTTACAACATGAGCCGGATTTACCCGACGGATCAGTTTGGATGTTCTCCGCATTTTGGCTCCTGAGGTTTTTGAGTGAAAGTTGCAATATCGGAAGGTGTGCGCAAGATGGGTCCCACGAATGCTCACAGAAGGCCATAAACGGCAACCCACCTTATAGCCCGGACTTGGCACCCAGTGACTACCACCTGTTCCTTAAGTTGAAAGAACATTTGGCCGGAACACGGTTCAGCAACAACGACGAGGTGAAAGATGAGGTTCGACGCTTCCTCAACGACATGGTGGTGAGCTGGTATGACATGGGCATCCAAAAACTGCCCCAGCGCCTACAAAAATGCATCGGCCGAAATGGCGATTGTGGAGAAAAATAGATAAATGGTCAAACATTAAAATGATGTAAACATCATTGGCAATAGTGTTTCTGTGATTTCTAAATATTACCCTCGTATATATATTATGTTAGGCAAAATCTCATCAGATGGGTAGAAAAGATATACTGTTAGGCTATTAGGTGTTGTGTTTTCGAATCATCTCAGCACCTAATAACCTGACGGACTATTCCTGCGATCACATCACCCCTAACATGTGGCCACCTAACTCCTCGGACTGCAACTCCCTTGATTATTATGTGTAAGGCGCAGTTGAGCGAAAAACAACAAAACTCCTTGTAACACCAAAGATTAACTGAAAGCAGGATTATGACAGCATTCACCCATAAGGAGGCCGTCCAGAAGAGTTGCAGATTCCGACGTCGTCTGGAAGCCGTGGTTGAATCCAATGGCGATGTTATTGAATAAATCGACTCTTTAGTATTTCAAGATATTTTTATGCAATTATATATATATATCTATGTAAAATACGTGTGTATATATATCTTCACATACACATATATTAATCATAAGGACACATTAAAGTGTCTACCCGCTAGAATTGAGTTAAAATCCCCATTTGGACCACCCCAAAAAATTAACACTGAAAGTAACAGATTCAACAGTAGACGATCAAGCGGATGGAAAAAATCTCTCACATACCTATAAAGCATAAAGCTATACATTTAATGCCACAGGTGTATATGTTAAAAGTACTCTTGTCCTGTGAAATTCTCAACCATTTTACACGTTAGTTCAACGACACTAAGCCAAACCGTTGATCAAAATATGACAACAGTCATCGTCGAGAGTGACAGAGATCCATTTCACAGAGAACAACTCGCTACACGATGACAGATGTGGTGCCAAGGAAATGTGGAATTGGCAAAATATGATCCTTAATTAAAGAAATTCCAGACTTCCAGACTTCCAGGCCAGAAATTCACCTCTCTTTCTCTCTTTTGTTTCTCTCTCTTTTTGTCTGTTTCTCTCTCTCTCACCCACTCCCATTCTGTCTGTCTGTCTGTCTGTCTGTCTGTCTGTCTGTCTCTCTCTCTCTCTCTCTCTCTCTCTCTGACATTAAAACCTTTACACTTGGGAAAGTTCAGATATTTTCGCGCAGTTTCCTTGTCATTTAATTCACACACACACGCACACACACACTCTTTCTCTCTCTCAACACACACACACACACACACACACATAATTTATAGTGTGTGTTGCATACAAATTATTCTGCGTGTGTGTGTAAATATATATATATATATATATATATATATATGATATATCTTTTGCGTGTTTCAATCATTGAACAGCGACCGACCATGCTGTGATACCACTTTGATTCGACTTCAGTCCTTTATTTTCATTCTGGTTCTTATTCTATCGTTTACTTTGCCGAACTGGTAAGTTACGAGGATGCAAACAAACCAACACAAGTTGTCAAGGTGTTGGAGATGGGGTGTACTAACACACACACACACACACATGTACGTATGGTCTTACGGGGCCTAGAGTTTAGAAGTGTTTGGTTCATGATCATAAGGTCGTGGGATCAATTCCTGGTAGTGAAGCTCTCTAATCTCAGTTATTACATGTGCATCTAGGTCAAGAGTTGAATCCACGACATTACCACCGTGGCGGTACGTCCTAACAATTGGGACACACGCCTAGAGTTAGAGTGATAAAAACAAATGTAAGAAGACAGAAGCCATGTCACCAAAGACATTTGTAAGTCACTCGCAAAGCATAAAAAATTATCCACTGAACAATATTGAACTGGCAAACATTTTGCTCAGGTATGAGGTTCAACCCACTTTCCACTGTGTTTATTGGATATAAGAAGCTTATTAAATATTGATATTAATCATAACCTACGTAAACATCTGTCAGAATTATATTATAAGTAAAAAAAAAAAGAAAATGTAAAAAAAAGACTTGCGATTCAAGCGGTCCCCGTCGCCTAAAAATGAATGTAAAGGCTTTCATTTTCGGCAGAATATTTTTATTTTTGACGCTGTCAGATGCTAACGGAAAGCTGTCAGTACAAAGTTTGATATCGTTCTGTGGCGAAAACAATCTATTTTGACCGGTTTTATTTTTGGTTTCTTATTGTCATTCTTTTCCTGTTTAGGTTCCAAAATCAAATAATATTGTTGATTTCTTTATAAACAGCGAAGAACAAACAAAAATATCTTATTTTATTTTAACTTCAGTCCAATCCTATTGCTTGTCATGACATGAATTTTATGATAAAACTTATGACGTGGCATGAATCTTATGATGAATCTTAAGAGAAATGTTATGACACTGAATAAATCTTGTGATGAATCTCATGACTTGACATGATTCTTATGATATACCTTGTAACATGACAAGAATCTTATGACAAGGCTTGATTTTATGATGAACTTTATAATATAATATTGATCTTATGACAAGCCTTATGGCATGGCATAGATTTTATGATAACTCTTATGATAAAACTTAGGACATGACATGGATATAATGATGAGTCATATCATGACATAAATCTTACGAAGACAGTTGTCATGGATGACTAATATACGGTAAACTATGAATTATTCCTTGTTCCAAAATATAGGGTGTTTATATTGTCGAAAAAACTACACATGCTTCATGTATGATGACACACACACGCCTCTCTCTCTCTCTCACACACACACACACACACACACACACACATATATATATATATATATATGTAGACATTGACACATACACACACACACACACACATGAGAGGAGTAAATAGACACCCTTATAATCATTAAAATTTATTTAAATCTGAAATTATACAATCAAATTATAATGTGAATATTTATTATTCAGTAGACATGCCCTTTGCATTTTTCAATGCAAAGACCTTATTAGGCATGTTACTGATCAGATGACGAATATTCTCTTGAGGAATTTCTTGCCAAGTTTCATGCAGGAATATACATGATAAAAACAGTTATACTTATATTTTTGTGTGTGTGTTTCTGTGTATATACATATATACACATGCAAGAATGTATTTATGCATGAATATATGCACATTAACATATGCGTATGTGCGTTTGTTTATGTATGTATTTATCTGCGTATATCTACATTTACATTTAGAAATTGCAAAAAAAAAAAAAAGAAAAAATAAAGAAATAAAAAAAATTTTTTTTAAAAAGATACTTCGTTGTGCGGCAATATCTTGTTAAGGTTGAGTTAGAATGCTATAGAAATGATGAATAAAAGTAGACCTCGGCGGAATATGAACTCAGAACGTAGCGGCAGACAAAATACCGCTAAGCATTCCGCCTGGTGTGTTAATGATTCTGCCAGCTCGCCGCCATAGATAATAAGATATTGTATATATTTCAATATTTCATACTTACAGGAAAATTTGCTAGTGTTAAAAATATTCTATATTATATGAAAAGATATCTTGGCTGTCTTAAATTTTAAAATATTGAAGTTCCATTTTTTTTTCCAATTTCGAAATGTGAGCTCATACATACATACATAGATAAGCGTACGTACGCATATGTTAATGTGCACATATGTATGCATAAACATTCTTACACACACACATACACACACACAAATATATAAGTATAACTTTTTATAATGTATATATGTATAAGTATTTTTCATGTATGTATATATTTGTAAATTATAGATATGTTGTATTTATTTGTAAATATATATGTACAAATACGCATCCATACACATAACATTATATATATATATATATATATATATATATATATATATATATACATACATACACACACATATATGCGTAAAATCATGCATTCATATGTATGTTTGTGTATGTGTGTGTGTGCGCGTGTACATGCATTACAATACACGCACAGAAACACAAAGCAGCAAAAAAATTCAAGACATTTCACAAAATCACAAAATGATGGAAGACTAAAAATATTTAGTTTTAGTCTTCAAATATAATTTTACTAATTAAAGTAAAAAAAAAAAATTATTTGTAAAATGTAAAGAACATACTACAAAAATGACAAACGAAAATATAATTTCTGATGTAGAAAGCTTTGAAAAATGGCGAAAAACAGTGGAATGGCTTGCTAAGAAGTCGTGACTATTCTTTTGGAAAAAAAACAACTCTGCTCTAAAGACATGAGTATGATGCTACAAGAGTGCATTGTCAAAATTCACTGTATGCGGTCGTTGTATATAATAGCAGCAATGATAAAAATAAAGATATATCTAATAATAATAATAATAAATAATAATAATAATAATCAAAACGGAGGCTCTGATCTGTGCTGACCAAGAGCAAACATTAAGAACGAATTACTTCAAATACAGAATTGACAACACATCAGAAAGTGATAAGTGCAGAATTTGTGGATAAAATGGTGAAACTGTATGGCATATTAGCAGTCAATGTACGCCACCAGCCCAGAAAGAATATAAAAGACGTCATAACAATATAACAAGGATTGTCCATTGGACACTTTGCAACAAGTTCGGACTTAACTGAACAAACAAGTTGTATGAACATAAACCCGAAGGCATCATTGAAAATAATAATAGTGCAAAGATGCTATGGGATTTTATGATTCAGTGCGACCATGACATGCAGAATAGGAAATAAGACGTAGTATTAATTGAGAAAGAAAGCAAACGATGCTGGCTCATAGATATAGCATGCCCAGCTGACAACAAGGTATGCGATAAGGAAGAAAGAAAAGCCGATAGATATGATAGGTTAGCTTGGGAGGTTAAGCAGCTGTGGTCGCTGAAAAAGGTGGTAGTAGTACCAATAATTGTCGGAGCCCTGGGAACAGTGAGTAAAAATTTTGCGAAGTATATGGAACAAATAGGGGCTGCAATAAGGGTGGAGCGCTTGCGGAAAACAGCACTGCTTGAAACCGCTCGAATACTCCGGATGGTGCATGAAAAATAAGGGGTATTATGTTCACTGGTAGTGAACAACTGGCACCGTAGTACATCTCCAACGTTAGGAGCTGTGCAAAGACAATAAATAATAATAATAATAATAACAATAATCCTTTCTACTGGAGGCACAACGTCTGAAATTTGGGAGAGGGGATATTCGATTACATCGATCCTAGGACTCAACTGGTACTTAATTTATCGACCCCCGAAAGGATGAAAGGCAAACATAAACAAACCAAAGCAGTTTTCAAGCGGTGGGGAGATGAAAAACACAAACACACAGACACATATGTGTCGTATCGACCATCACCTGAAATATGAAATGAAACTCGAAAAAAAAAAATGCTTATGCAAAGAATGAATATTTCAAAATAGAAACACAGCTCGGTTTGAGTCCGGTGCGCTTCTAGTGAAATTATATATATTTTTCTCTGTAGTTTCAGCTCAGAGTTGCGACCATACTAATGTACCGCCGTTTTGCTACACTATTATTACTGAGAGCCTCCTCCAATATGTGGCACTTGGTGAAGAATGGAGTTTGATGTAGCTATATATGACAAGTTTCGTTTACCAGATTCATTCACAAGATATTCGTCAATCCAGGTTTACTGTAGAATTTATATGCCGATGCACAGTGGGACTGAACCTGAAACCACGTGGCAGCAAAGTGAGCTTCTGAGCCACATAGAGTTTTAGCTTTTTAATTTTGCAAATCATGCGAAGAGGGCCTCTGTAATACACCATTCAATGATGTTGAATCACAAAAAAAGGTTTAAAAGCAGAAATATAGCGGTTTCTTTATTGGTTAATATCAAGGAAGAGAGTGGGTGAGTTGAAAGACAATATCGACCACAAATGAATTCGAACTCAGAATCTTGATGTTTCTAACTAAAATAGTATAAAGCCTTTAGTTAAGCACTGTTCTGTATCTGACATCGACACTGACACTTTGAACTCCCCACCGTCGCTCCGCCGAGCCGCCTTTTATTGAGGAATCAATACGCTATATCGCTGGCACCTGAAATCTTCCATTGTTCTCTGCCAGAACTTTTCCGATTTGAATTAAATCAGCTTCTGTTTTTCCCGCTGCAGCTATTCATCAAACAGATAATATCTGACTTGGAGATCTCGTAGCCGCCGCCGCCGCCGCTGCCGTCATCGTCATCGTCGTTGTGAATAATGGAATTGGTTTTCATTCGTTCTAGAATCGCCGAAATGTGATGAATGCAAAGTTTTCTTGGAAAGGCACAACACTTGATTAAATAAAACAGACAAGGATGCTGTTCCAAAAAGAAAAGCCCCCCCCCCCCAGGAAATTTTATAAAGGAAATGGTTTGACGTTTTAAAGAAGAATCACCAAAAGAAAAGATGAATCAACGAGGAACACTTTACGTGGTCGTGTAACTTGCTAGAAATAGTAGCAATGTTCTTTGAAATCACGCCGTATGTCTTAAAAATAGGAAGATTACATTGAATGATGTAATAATGAACAGAAGGAAACAAATATTCGAAAGAGGATGAATAATGTAGTTGGTAAATTATGTCTGAGAGAACAAACGGAATGGCGACAAATTAAACGTATATTCTATCAACGCAGACTTGGGTTATGGCAGCAACAAAATCCAAGCAACCTTCGATAGATCCTCTATTTAGTCTTTCGATCTGTTAGAAATAGGAGCTAAGTGAGCATCACAATCACCCATCGATGTCTTTAAAAATAGAAGAGACACACGAAGGAAAAGTAATCTTTTCCGATATCTGAAAATGAAACGCCTTTGATTAGGGGCCAGCTACAAAGCACTGAGCTAAGGTTAAGTAACATCAACAACAATAGCAATGGCGATAACAGGCCATGCTTGTTATTAATGACCCAACTGAGAAAGGGGGCATTTTAGTAGATAATTTTACGGAACCGAATGAAAGCTTTATTATATTGTAAATAGTAAAGGATGAAGATCTATGGAGCCTTAGTTGACAGCACCCGAGAGTTGACAGCTTTGATAAGCACCGGTGTTATATAACACCTCAATACCACAGGTAGTACCTCAACTGTATTTATAAGGCTTATCCCTATTGTCATCGGAGCATTGGGTTCAATACCACCCAGTCTGAAAAACATCTGAATACCTTAGAGATACCTTACAATCTAGATGCATTGCAAAAGTCGGCATTACTTGGAACTGCACGCATATTGCGTAAAGTACTGCCTGTCTGAGGTCCTTGTTGTGACTTGACAAACAATACAAACCCCCGGTAGAGACAATATCTTCAATCAACAACCTCGCGATATCGTATACTATACGACGTCAATAATGATAATAATAACAATAATAATAATAATAAGAAGAAGAAGGGCGAGGAAAATAACGGTAAGGAAGATTATGTTGCATAGAATGACATTTTAGCTGAGACCGCGTTTCTTAGGATTTCATTGGTTTATATCTTGGAAGAGTTATGACTTTAGATTCATAGAATTATGGTGACATTGCAAGGTACAAGTGTTCTGTAGAAGAAAAGGGAGTAGTAGTAGTAAAAATTAAACAAACTGGGTCTTCATTTGTGTATATGTAGGTATCTACATTATACATGCGTATATATTAATACATGATATAAACATACATGCACACACGCACACATACATGCATGTATATAGGTAAATATATATATATATATATATATATATATATATATATATATATATATATTACATTATATGTAATATATACATTATATGTGTGTGTGTATATATATTACTTACATAAGTATACGCATAAATAATGTATAATATATATTATTTATATATGCATACATAAGCACACAGAAACACACAGATACACACACATCTGTAAACAACTGTAAGTAGGTGGATGCAACCATAATGTATATTTTAAAGAATTTCGATTGTTAATGCGAATGCACTTTCTTCCTTCTACATACAACCATGCATGCATACCTTCTTATATAATACTCTTATATATATATTTGCATATATACGTATACTAATACTATATGTATAATGCATAAGCAACACATATATATATATATATATATATATATATATATA
>NC_068999.1:98250-103183 GCF_001194135.2 Octopus bimaculoides
GATGATGATGATGATGATGATGACGATAATGATGATGATGATGATGATGGCGGAAAGCGCTGGTGGTGGTAGTGGTGGCGGCGGTGGTGGTGATGTTGATGATGAAGGGGATGATGATGATGATGATTAGTAGTGATAGTAGTAGTAATAGTTGTAGTAGTAGTAATAGTAGTAGTGGTGGTGATGGTGGTTTTGGTGGTGATGGTTGTGGTGTAATAGTTGTATGTGGATATTGCAAAGAATGAGGAGAAGGAAGAGGAGGGATAGATGTTTGCCTCTTTACAACAATGGCATTGCAGATAAAAAATAAAAAGAAACCTCAAGCATAAAAAATAGCAAAGAAAAATCAAAAACGAATAAAATCCCCACTGAGATTTGAAAGAGCAATAGTTAGGGAAACCAATATTTACTTGTAAGAAAGTAAAATCTCGAGGGAACGCTAGATACAATAGCTTTTAATAAGAGACGAACGTGTTCTGAGGGGACCACTGTGTTTGCCAAAGATTGAATTAATGAATAATTGCTCCTTTTAGAACAAATCACTTTATTCCATGACTAATTTAGGCTTTAATTAATCAAGATCTTTAAGGGTTCTTGTCCACTTGATCAGGTTTAATAAATCTTTAGTCATCCTCTATCCAAAGTAATTCACTGTGATAAATAATGATGATGTTGATGACGATGATGACGATGAAGGTGTTAGTGGTGGTGATGAAATTGGAGATGATGAGGACGATGATGATGATGATAAAAGAGACGATAGGAGAGTCTTACCAGCTACTTAAATTTCTTAAATCGCTCTTACGTTTTCATAAATTCATTACACATTATGAAACAAAACTTCGCAAACGAGAGACATCTGCACAACAATTTATTCAAATGTTTAAAAAATGTTTAATTATAATAGATAGAATAAATTGAAGAAGTGCGTCTCCAGTCTGTAATCTTGTAATTAAAAGCAAAAACAATGATTGTGAATTCAGCTGAGCGTCATTTTCATATTCATCATCTATTTTTCTCCAACACCTTCCATTTCTTTTTGTCTCCTTCCTTCCTGTATACAGACAAGACCATATGTACGTGTGGGACGCAGTGTCTCTACCATTTCACACACATATCATCTATAACACTGTTATGCCCTCTTTCTCTATTTTGTTTATTACTTTTGTTTAATAAACTATTACCTACTGTTTTTTGTAAAAAATTCCATTACATCATCCTTTTATTTATTCCTTATAAGAGCTTCTACCTACCCGTGAGATAGGTTATCCCGTGCCAGACACCAAACCGACACCCGAATGCTCCACGGAGTGATTAAATATCATTCCGGCGCCCGATGCGATGCAGCACATAAAAAATGGAAAAGATATGGAATTTGAAAATATAAATAGAATAAGATATTTATAAAAAGAATATATATATGTAAATATATAAAACAACATATACATAGGCGTGGCTATGTGGTAAGAAGCTTGCTTCCCAACAACAATATTCCAGGTTCAGTCCCACTGCGTGACACATTGGGCGAGTGTCTTCTACTATAACCTCTGGCCCACCGAAGCCTTGTGAGTGGATTTAGTTGACGGAAACTGAAAGAAGCCCGTCGTATATATATGTATATATTTATATGTGTGTGTGTGCCTGTCTGTCTTTGTCCTCCCGCCATCGCTTGACAACCGATGCTGGTGTATTTGTGTTCTTATAACCTAGCGGTTCAGCAAAAGAACTCCGATAGAATAAGTACTAGGCTTACAAAGAATAAGTGCTGAGGACGATTTGTTCAACTAAAACCCTTCAAGGTTATGCATGTATAAACAAGCACTTAGCAAAATCTAGTTACGTCATTTTTACGCGCTTCTCATTAATAATGATAGACAGCAATTATATAACGGAAATCTTACAACATGGTTGCATTGGAAGATCTTCAGGGATTGCGTAACTCAAATCCTATGTCTCCGTACTGGATTGCCAACCGTGTTAGACATCGAATGCTATGGCTGGCACACACACACACACACACACACACACACACACACACACACACAAATATATTTACTGTTACATATGTGGTGAATATTTTATATGCATATACATATCAATGGAATGCAATTTATGTCAGTGGCATTAAATAAGCGCGTATTCATGTATGTATGTATGTATGTATATATGTATGCATATATATAAACTTTTATATATATGTATGTATGTATGTATGTATACATATATATATATATATATATATATATATATATATATATATATATATACATACATACATACACATATATATATTTAAACACATACACGCATAGGAATGGCTGTGTGGTAAGTAGCTTGCTTACCAACCACATGGTTCTGGGTTCAGTCCTACTGCGTGGCACCTTGGGTAAGTGTCTTCTACTATAGCCTCGGGCCAACCAAAGCCTTGTGAGTGGATTTGGTAGACGGAAACTGAAAGAAGCCTGTCGTATATATGTTTATATATGTGTGTGTGTGTTTGTCCCCCCACCATCGCTTGACAACCGATGCTGGTGTGTTTACGTCCCCGTAACTTAGCGGTTCGGCAAAAAGAATTCGATAGAATAAGTACTAGGCTTCCAAAGAATAAGTCCTGGGGTCGATTTTCTCGACTAAAGGCGGTGCTCCAGCATGGCCGCAGTCAAATGACTGAAACAAGTAAAAGAGTAAAAGAGTATATATATATATATATATATATATTTATATGCACACCTTTGTGTGTATATATGTACAAAGGTAGTTATGTATCATTGCGATTGTAGGAATGCGTACATTATGCACATACACATATATAACGGTGTACACACAAATTCACAGAGAAACGTGAATTATCTACACACACACACACACACACACACACACACACACACACACACACACACACACACACACACAGAAACCTATTAGACTGAGGTTACGTTTTCATATAATCCAACTGGGATTTATACTTTTGCATAATTTAATGCTTTTGTTAGTTTGAGAACTTGAATTTACGCACACACACATACACGTATGTAAATTTCTCATATATATATCTGTGTGTGTGTGTGTGGTGGGTATGTGTGCTTGTGTATTTATGTATATAGGTATATATGTATGTGCGTGCGGATATAAGTTAATGTGTGCTTGTACGCATGGGTATTGTGATATTAGGTCAAATTTTAATTAGAATGTAAGTTACTCCTTCTTTTACTTCAGTAGACTCTCTCTCATCTGCTCCTTATACATATACACGTGTGTGTGGGTTCGTGTCGGTGCGTAGGCATTATTTCGTTGTGTGTTTGTATATATATATATATATATATGTATGTATGTATGTATGTATGTGTGTGTGTGTGTGTGTGTGTGTGTGTGTGCATATATGTAAATATATGTATATGTAATATGCATATTTACATATAGAATATGCATGTACATATATGCATACGTATGGGTATGTAGATATGTATGTGTAAACTGCGTGTATATTTGTGTTTTGTATGTCATTTGCAATGTATTAGTTTATGTATGTATATGTGAGTATATATATTCAGCAAATACTTGACTTGTGTCATATATCTGAGTATATTTAAGCCTACGTTTTGTGAGTATATAGTCGTATGTGCAGGCTGAAGCGTATTTAACTTCATTAAATAACTGCTTATCTATCTATCTATCTATCTATCTATCTATCTACCGTAGCCTCGAAAGAATCCCCTTACTCCCGCTACGAATGCTCCAAATGGTATACCGCTAGGTGTTTGTTTTATCTACTAAAACAGCAATAATAATTACCAAGCCCCCACCACCACTAGCACAAAACAAGAATAGCGTCCACAGCCACACCAGCAGCAGTGTCAACAGCGGAATCAATATGGAGAACAAAATCAACAACAGACTTACTTAAATAGAGAGGTCAATAAGCGACACTGCTCTTCCTGCGATGACTTATAATAACAATATAATATATAATGAAATTATTGTATACAGTGCTCAGCTGCACTACAACTTGTCAAAAGTGCGCATAAAGCAAATGCAGTATTGTACAAATATGGCGTAAGGCGTTGAGTGCCTCCTAGTGAAAGCGGCATGAAGTTTCCTTCGGGTTCCACATGGATGGGAATACGCTTTGGATCCTATCTTTGATCCCGTCGTTTGTTTTTATTCATTTTCTACTCAAAGTTGTCGCAACCCTGCCCCGTAAGATTTATTTCATGCTTTAATTCGACGCTTAAAGCCAGATATCCCAAATGTAGATAATGGAATGGGTCTGACCCCTAAAGCCAACGAGGGGAACAACTTTGTGTTCACATCAACTTGTACATCACCTTTGACCTTTTAAGTTCGGGCCACTGTCCCAGTTTGAGCAATTTCCCTTGGCTAATTCTATTTCTTAACACATTCTATGAATCTGCTGCTTTGTTAGATTTGACCTAGGGCTACACAATAAAATCACCACCAGCACCACCACATAAAGTGATGTGTAGAAAAGCGGTCAAAGTTTCCAGTCAAATACATTGTTATGTAACTTAATAAGGGTGTTTCTCTATATTTTAAAACATTCAGGCTTCTTTCTCCATGTGCTCGCGTTCACACACACACGCGTCACATAAGTGGTATATATATATATATATATATATATATATATATACATCTGTAAACAGCCTTATCTATCTAAAAATATATGTATATACATGCATAGATAATTACATATGTACGTATATTTACGTACAAATTTGTACGTATCTTTAAATATATATAGAGAGAGACACAAACATTTACTTATGTTGTTGCATAACTATATATATATGTATATATAGATCCACATATATCTATCTATCTATCTATCTATCTATCTATCTATCTATTCATCTCTCACTCTATAGGAGTTTGCATTTACACACACATACACATATATATATATTCGTATAATATA
>NC_068999.1:104266-108113 GCF_001194135.2 Octopus bimaculoides
ACACACACACACACACACACACACACACACACACACACACACACACACACACACACACACACACACACACACAGAGGTTAAAATAGTGAGGAAAGGTTAATTAAGCACATTTAATTTAATATACTTTAATTTAATTTAGCTACATAACGAATGGGGAAAAGAAAAATAGTCTCTGACAGCTGTTTCTGGCATATCCCAGCTATTGGAACATAGTGTTGAGAGAAAACTCCATAAGGTGGGTATACCGTCATCGGAGAGATATAGGTTAAAGAGCGGAAGAAAATTCTTCACCAGGGATAAATTAGATTAAATGCACACATTCCACCATTTCTACGATATCCGTGCAAATACCTCACCAAAACGAGGGCAGATATTAATTCCTCGACGTTGCCAAAGTAATTTCCTTTATTCTCTCAAAGATTCTCTAGTGAAGGAAAGGAGACAAGCTTTGTGAGAGTCATAGCATTATAAACGAATCTGTCTGTCTAACAGCTTACATCTTTATTCGATGTTGATAAACTCTCACACAACATATTTAGAAA
Source organism: Octopus bimaculoides (assembly GCF_001194135.2). Lineage (NCBI taxonomy): Eukaryota > Metazoa > Mollusca > Cephalopoda > Octopoda > Octopodidae > Octopus > Octopus bimaculoides. The sequence continues at coordinate 104,809 of NC_068999.1, forward strand.
CAAACATGCTCGTATCGTCGTCGTCGTCGTCGCATACACTTAGACATACCTTGTATATGCTGTAAATACTGCATCACCAGACAACGGTTCCTTAGTTCATTAGATTTAGTTCTTTTAGTCAGTTCATATGTTTGTTTATGGTATTTCAACAAATACAATGCCTGCTGTATGAGTGTAGCATTATTATTTCTGTCAAGATCTATTGTTGTCTCATCTGTGTATTGCATTGACTAATATCTAAAGCATTGTACATTGTAATGTAAAACACTTGCAGAAAGAAATATGTACTACATGTACACACACACTCACAACTACACCCTCACATACACATAAACATTTTTTAGCATATATACGTGGGTGTGTGAGTATGCATGTGTGTAAGGGTACGTAATTGTGTGCGTGTGTGTGTGTTTAAGTGTGGGTGTATGTGAATGTATGGAGTGTGCCTGCATGCTGCAATCTTTTTGTTTTATAGAAAACAGTGAAACAGCCTTCAATACACCACACATGAACATATTTCCCAGCTCAGAATTCATTGTGTGTGTGTGTGTGTGTAAAAATGTATATGTATATATCCCAGTCCACACACACACACACACACACACACACACAAACATAAATATATGTGAAAGTATATTTTGGAGAGAGTCATATTGTCTTAACGCCTTATCTAACACACTCACCGGATCGATTTCCACTCATTTTTTATTTGTATATTGTTTCCAAAATTTTCATTGCGTTTGCAACCTTGTCAATGGAAGTTGAGAGTCAAAATCCGTTAACAAGAAGTCAGACAGCTGTAGCCAATGGTGCTCACTCCGAAGAGACACCAATTTACAGCGGAATCCCACAGGGAACTGTACAGAGGCCATTACTATTTGTGGTGGCCCTCTCTGACATGTCCTCCACGGTACTGTCATCTAATCTGACCAGTTATGCTGACGACACAAAAGTATCGCAAGCAGTTAGGAACCCAGAGGACATCATAAAACTGAATCAAATATACAAATCGGCCAACAAAAATAACGTGCAGTTCAACGCTTACGAAACCACCTAATAATCGAGATGCACAATATTATAGATGCAAACCCACAAATACGGAAATGACTGTGGAGTTCCTTTCGGTTCGGGTCAATTCTGTTCGGAGTAACGTTACTTTAGCTACAAGTGGGTGGAATATTTTAATTAGTAGAATTAATAAGTTACTCTACTTTTTTCACAGTTTGTTTAAAACTGTCGAGATGAAAATTTAGCAATATTTTCACGACTAACGTGTTTTTTATGTTTTGTTTTCATTAGTGAACTTATTATTCTTTCTTATATTTGTACCCAAGTTTTCATTATAAAACGTAATGTAATTCGTAATAGCTACTTAGTTTTTGTGGTATGTTTCTGCAGTATTGTTATTTATGGTGATATTTTTTCATTTCTTTCTTATACAAGCCCTATGTTTTTTCTTCAAGTCTGTCTCAGCTTTTTTGTTTAATGAATTCGTCTAGTGTTGTTTATTTATTAGTGTGTAAATGTGTACACACACACGTGTGCGTGTACGTATCCTTGTATACTTTTGTGCTTGTGTATATATACATATATATATATATATATGTGTGTGTGTGTATATATATATATACGCATATTTATGTGCATATATATATATATATAATATATATGTATATATATATATGTGCATATGTATGTATGTATGTATATATATATATATGCACATAAATATACGTGTATATATATATATATATATATATATATATATATATATATATATATATATATACACACATATATATATATATAGACAGAGAGAGAGAGAGAGAGAGAGAGAGAGAGAGAGACGTACGCATCATATGTTACATGTATATATATTTTACATATGTGTGTAAATATATATATTCGTATACCTATGAATATATACATACAACATACATGCATACATACAACCCCCACCACACATATATATACACAAACATACAAGAACACATACAAGTAAATGTTTATATATATGTATCAAATGTGCATACGTATAATACCTATATAAGTATATATAAACGTGAGTGCGCGTGCGTGTCTATGTGTGTGTATGTGCATGTATACATATATAATGCAGTGTGTGTGTCTGTATATATATATATATATATATATATATATATATATATATATATGTGTGTGTGTGTGTGTGTGTGTGTGTGTGTATCTACAAAAACACAATTACGAGTGTGTGTGGAGGATGTTTTCATTAAGTGATGGCTATAATGGGAAATTGACTGAGGAGTCGTTGACAGTTTCAGTAATGGACTAAAACATCGGCTGTATTCTACAACAGCAACAACAATACCATGAACAGTGGTAGCAACAGTGACTAATAATAACGTTGTACCACCGTTTCCACTTATTGCTAATGGCGGTAGTAGTAGTAGTAGTAGTTATAATAATTCCTTCTTATTTTGGTGAAAGTCCAACAGTTTGCAGAGGAGAAGCAAGCAGATGACATCTTCCTGATTACTTTAACAGTACATTATTTTATCGACCCAAAAAGGATGAAAAGCAAAGTGAACCTCGATGGAATTTGAACTCAGGACGTAAAGAGCCTTAAAAAATATCGCCAGGCATTTTGATAGCTGCATTATTGATTTTGTCCGCTCGTTATAATAATCATAATCATAATTTTCTACTCTAGGCACAAGGCCCGAAATTTTGGGGGAGGGGGCTCAGTCGATTACATCAACCCCAGTATTTGACTGGTACTTAATTTATCGACCCCCGAAAGGATGAAAGGTAAAGTCGACCTCGGCTGAATTTGAACTCAGAACGAAAAGCGCCAGAGAAGATGTCTGTAAGCCTTTTGAGCGATTCGTTAACGGTTCTGTCAGTTCGCCACCTTTGGTTGATTTATAATAAATATAACACATTCTTGAAGAACAAGTTATTTTGTCCTACACATACGATTAAAGACGATTAAAGACGATTATAGACGATTAAAGACGCTTCATCCTTTGCCTTCTTAACTTTTCAGGGATTTCGATGACTAGAATATCCAGTGTCTTTCTTTAAAACGAGAAGAGTGTGAATTGAGGGATATGTGGCTGCTATTCCTAGCGGCTTGAAATGTCACATAGAAGCCCCCCTTTACTTTCCTCCTCGCCACTCGCCCTCTGATTTTTTCCTCAACCTTTCGCACATTCATTCGTGTTCAAGAAAGGCTTTTTATGTTTCTACTAATTCAACTCCTTAAAGTTATTAAAATGCATTTTAACAAAATATATTTGATCTATTTTTAATATTTTGTCTAATAT